>NC_141617.1:21369833-21669833 GCF_047967505.1 Dipteris shenzhenensis | reverse complement strand
AACTTCAGGATTCCCACGGTGCTCTTCAAATTTGATCACTTCGTAGTTAGCCAGATTGCTACATATATTTACTCTGTCTTGCTGCCTATGACATCTTGGCCAAGATAGTAAGCCTCATACTTCAGTGATCCTACCCGACCTCATACATGACACTCAGTATGGCTTCGTACAAGATAGGAGCATATTGATAATATATTTTTTATTTTGGCGAGCAATTGAATGGGCTAAGGAAATCCATTAGCCCTTGGCCATTCTTTTGCTTGACTTTGAGAAAGCACGTGTCAAGGTGGGATGGAGGTTCTTGGAGGAAATCCTAGACCGCATGGGTTTGTGTGACAATGGCCTCTAAGAGTTTCGTCCCTTTATCATTCAACGCATAGGTTCTCACTAAGAATGGCAGAGGAGGTAGGTTTCAGCTCTATAGATCAGTTCGCTAAGGCTGCCTGCTCGCCTTCTTTCTATATCTTTCGTGGCTAAGGGTATGAGTCAATTTTTCTCTTCTTGCAAACATAGATTATTGATCTTCACGTTCCTATCTGGAATCAGTGTAACCAAAAAACGCATTTTGCCCAGGCAAAATGCGTAGAAACGTTTCTAGGCGAAACGTCTTGCCGAAACGGGCGAAACGCTAGTGCATTGGGCGAAACGCCCTGGTGCCAGAGTGTTACTGTTTTTGACTCTTTTGAGTGTGCTCAGTGTGTATGTGCGTATCTAAGAGCTCTTTTCACACACACACAGAGAATCTTGAGATAATTATTTATGTTTGATACATAATTAATATAAAATACAAAATTTTAACCCGTTTCTAGATGAAACGCCTGGCAAAACCCATAAACGTTTCGAGGTTTCTAGAAATGTTTCTTGTGACACTGTCTGGAATGACAAAGAACTCCTAGACAACGAGCTTATGGGTGACAAAGTTGTATTTCTAGAGGCCTTGCTTAGAAACCTTCATTGTTTTAGAGCCGTCTTGGAGGATTTTTGTCTCGCACAGTAGGAGCGTTTATCAATGGGCATAAATCTGCTGGATTTTGGGTTAGTGATGCAAATACACTCGGATGGGAGTTGAGCTTGGCTTCAGATAAAGAGAGAGGGGTAGTGTTGTCCGGTACCTGGGTTGTCAAGTAAGCATGGACATCACCCCCATCCAACGGTTTGCTTCACAACTTGGAAAACATCAAGAGGTAGCTGTTGTATTGAAGCTCCACAACCTTGGATTTAGCCTCGAGAGCACTTGTGGTGAATCAGGTACTTTTAGTGTATGCTTGTTACATCGCTTTATGCAGGTGCTTCTCATGTTCTTGCATTGACCAGCTTAGGAGATTGGTTTACAACTTCTTCTGGTCCGGATTAGATGGCACACATGACATAAGGCTGGAGTGACCTGGAGCACTCGCATCTTGCCCTAACATCAGGGTGGCCTTAATATCGTTGATCTTGACATTCAATGCAAAGCCTTGTTAGGTAAGTTGTTGTTAGAGGACTCCTTCCATGCAATGAGCCTTGGAAGGATTTCTTTACATAGCAAATTCGTATGTGTCCTTCCTGTAGAGGAAGTGATTGGAGATCGAGCACTAGATGGATCTTCACATATGCACACATTACAGTTTCCATTATTCCTTCTCTTGTGGGGGCGGTTATGAAAGCGTGGAATCAGATTTATTAGCCCTCAATCGCATCCCTTCTTAGACTGAGGGTGAGAGGGGGCAGACAACCCATCATGTGAAACAAAATTTTTGTTCCTTAACTTCAGACGTTCACTAGGCTTTTTAGGATACATGCAGTGGGTTAGATGGGAGACAGGGAACCTCCTTCATTGTGGGAGCATGGAGAGTCTTTAGGTAGTTTCCCTTGCCAAAGCATGACGCTATCACTCCAAGATTCACAAGGTACTTTGCAGATGAACCATACAAATTGACACAGCCATACCAGTGATAACATGAGTCCAAAAATGATCGCTAAATTCATGAGGGCTGACCTGTATCAATTGAATTCCCGGGTCTAGTTCTAGTAAGGATATTGGATGTGGGTTAGTGCTCCAGGATGATGCTCCATTTGGTTTTCCTCAGTGCATATAGGTGATAGGAACGGAGGAAGATTTGTTTTGAGAGAGACATCCTGGTCCTGTTGTTGTACTATGTCCTGCTGAGTCCTACCTTGAGCCCTCTGAATCACTGAAATCAAAGGTCGACGAATAACACCTCGAAGACAAGCAATGAACTTGAACCTATGGCCTAGGATTTTGATATCCAAGCCCTAGTTTTGATAATCTGGACGGATTTCCAACTGGTCCACCATCGAGCTCCCAAGATGATGTCTGTTGCTTGCGTAGGTGCGACCCCGAGTGGTCGACAGTCTACGCACCCTAAGATCTATAGAGTAGCTGAAGCTACCCGTATGTCTCTCTCTATCTATTGCCTTAGAAATGCACCGTTCAAGGCCATTAGTTCTATTGACATAGGAGGCAATTGAGCCTATTCAACTGCTTTGGTGGAAATGATGTCCTCTGAATTGCCTAAATCTACCAAGATAATCTACCATGTCCATAAAACTGAAACATGTTGGGATTCCCTTCAAATTGACATAGCCATAGCAATGGACTCCTTCCACAGTGACTGCTGATACTGCTCGTGACAGGGCTGAAGGATCCCTAGAATGTGTCTAAAAGCCTCTCCAATGGTGTGTAGATGCTATTCTTTGGGGAGGCTATGAAATCGGTCATTGAGTGTGGTGTAGTTATCGTCCTTGACTACGAAGCTGGAAATCCATTGAGCGTGACGGTTTGCACAAGCATGGTGTACAAGATTTTACTCATTTCCCAATTTTCATAGATGTGCTTTCTTGCATTTATTTTGGAAGTTGTAATTTGCTTTCAAACTGGCCATTATTCTCCTTTCCATGCATGCATTCCACTTGCAGAGCTCCTCAAATTTGAGCACGAGGTATTGGTATGAGGTCACTGCTTCCAAAGGCTTCCCTTCAAGTGTAAAGGATATTTATTTATTTCGGGTTCCTATTACCATCACTTTGGTTTTGGCATTGTTGACCGTCAGATAGGGGTACTGTGCATGCCCCTGTTGTCTTTTGCAAAAGAGTACTACGTTGTCTTTTACAAGCCAAGGTGCTCTTTGAAAGAGAGACAATATAAAAGTTTCCAAAAGTTCAAGTATCTCAGCGAGATCCTTCCTATTATTCTTTTTCCCAGTAGGTATCCAATGGGCAACAAGGGGTTCTTCCGAATAGATATCCAATGGGCAATAAGAGGTTAGTGCTACATAGGTTGTGCACCATTACAACTATCACATGACTCATAGGCCATTGTAGCTCTCCAGTCATTTTTAAAAAAGAGGCAAAATGGTGAATATCTTGTATTTCCAAGTATATAAGTAACATAATAACCACATGCTCAATACTTAATATCATCCCCATTGGATCCCATTCAGAACCTAGGAAGAACCAGTCAGAGGTTGTCAGGGGCCCCGAAGGGCTATGTGTGTGTGTGTGTGTTATCACCACACACAAAAAAAGTGTTTGCGCGTGTGTGTGTGCGTGTGTGTGTCTGTAGTCAACATTTAAAAACAAAAAACAATTAACAAGAGATAGTTGTAACATGGATCATCAACATGTAAGTATTTATTGCATAAAAGGGAACAAAATTTAAAGTAAAGGACATGCATGAGCTTAGTCAAATTCCATATCTGATGGGGCTTTCAAGAATTTCAACATAGTCTACAATCAAGGCTTGTAGATGCAAATCAAGTATACATTTATAGTGAAGAACTGTTCCCTTTCTCATTAAAGTAAGAATCGATTAGCATGTGTTATAAGAGTATGTCTCTCAAATGCCCAATCTTTTTAGAAATGATATATTTGATTAGAATAGATATTTCATGATGAGGCGAGTTTGCAACAAATCTTGTGCAAACCTACTACTATTGAAGTTTATACAAATGAGCTCAATCATCTCAATATCCGACCCTTACTATAGCAACATTTCTAGTATCCTTGTTGAGAAGGGTATCTAACACATGTTATGATTATACTTTTGCGCTCTTTTTTGTTTCTTTATATCATAGAATGTCATAGGCCTGCTTGCATTACTTTTATATGTGCTTGCCCAGAAATAAATGTAGTACTTCCACATAAAATTTTATTAAGTCTCCAAGAAACTTTCAACTTGTTCATCCAATGAACACCAAAGAACTCCACCAAATCTACGATCGTTAAAAGAGTGCAAAGGAACAAGGAAGGTTGTAGCCACTCTATCAAATACATCGATTCCAACTTGGATTGAGGACTTTTGTATAAAGGATGCCCAAACGACATGAAGGAGAATGGAGTTAATAATCATCTTCCTTTGACAATGTTAATAACATCTAAACACACAAATCTAGTTGTTTATATAAAGGATCAATTGTTCTATCTACTAACAAAAATAATAGACTAATAATGGTTTTTTAAAAGGTCGGGGAGGGTAAATAAGAACACATAAATGCATGCGATCAATTTAATGGATCCCACTTTCAAACCATTTAGTTGCTACACTAGTTTGTATAGCTTTTTGGCTATAAAAGTGGCTTAGGTTTGATCAAGTATGCGCAATATTTTTATTAGAGCCAAATTTCCTTGTGTGCAAGTCTACTCTCAGTTTACCACCACATCTTGGATTAGTTGTGATGGCGCCAAAATATTACGAGTTTTGGGGACCAATTTTTTCCTTTTGGAAATTGGGATTGTGAGCATGGATAACAACATAAGGGATGCAGCATCCCAAGTTTCAAGACTTTCCTCTCACAATTAATGCAACTCAAAGGGGGTTCAAATCTACCCAGCCACAGTCATTTGGGGGTGAATACCATAAGAAGCACCATCCCCCTACCCTACGCTTAATGCCTTTCTCTCTCATGAGAGAAGTAGCTGAAACGTAGCTTAAATTTTATATTGTGTGGGGACCATTGATATTTATCAAAGGCTCTTACATGCAACAACAAAATTTCCCCATTTATGTTTGCATCTTTCTAAGAATTGTCAATTTTTAGCTTGTGAAACTAGCTTCTTTTGAGGGGTCTCCTTCCTCCTATCCCCTACCACCTATTGCATTAAAACTAAGGGTTCTTGCAAGCCTTTCTTTCCCTACATAATTGCAAAATCAATTTCAGCCTCAGAATATTCAGCGAGGCGACTGTTAAAGATTGGATTGTTATGCTTCATGGCATCCCCCAGACTGTTGGATTGTCATTCTTTCCCTACTCTTCTTCTGACAATAGGAGACATGGTTGATTTTTTGGCATTTAGAATACTAGAAAATAATACAAACATAATAGACTAGAGTTTATTGTGTACAACGCTGCTCCTATTATACTTTCCTATGATCTCCCCCCTTATCCACTCGTGGAAAAGCAACCCAATTGACCTTATTCCTTGTTTTGGCATAATGCATCAAAGCACAATTGTCCTTTGTAATTTAATCATGTTTTGTCAATAGTAACACCCTTTTTAGGAACCGATAACATTGTTCCGTTGTTTGGACCCTCAAAGCATGCTTCACTAGAAAATATCCCTTTGTGTGAACTAGTTCGCCAAACTCCTTCATCATTACCTCATTTGAATACCTGCCCGCTGGTTTCACAGAAGCTTCCGGAATCAGAGGCAACTTGAACAAATCCGCAATCCTCTCCACTATAATCGACATCTTCAACATTAAATACTGGTTTGTGCTTCTCAAATGCTGGAACTACTACGGGACTTTCATATTCATAGCCCATATTCACCACAGGATTTTGTGAAAAATTGCAGGTCAAAATTGGTGTCTTCTTTTATTGACTAATGATGTCCAAAATGATAAATGTTGGACTAAAGTTATTTTCAATTTACTTGGGGTTTTTGTATGTGAAGCTTCCACAACAAGTTTTCCCTACAAAAACATCATGAGCTTCTACAGAAAAGGCACCTCATACCTAATGAGGTGCGGCTAGGGACAGGGGACCGTTGGCCCCCACCCCAAGCCTGCAGGCCCCTGCCCCCAACCGCATCTGGCTAGGTACATGGTGCCTCCTCTGTAGAAGCTCATGATGTTGAATACTACAAATATTTCCCACAAGGGAAAATGTCCAAAACTTGTAGTGGGAGCCTATTCCAGTAACCTCAAAAAGGTATCACGAGTCAACAATGCTAACCCTCTCATCCCGGAAATATACATAGAATAGGTACCTCACTGTTTCATCAGACTGTTGAATGCATATGAGAATAGTAGAAAACTCCTTACAATCCATGAGTTACAAACAATCCTATAGAACATGTACGTATTGCAAAGATTACTTTCAAAAAACAGTGAAACAGATGCGCATTTCAGGACAAACAGAGATATCATCACATAATTGTGTAGATTGAATAAGAGATAAATAGTCATAGATGGATCATAGAAGACTGCGGAGCATAAGGAACTCATAGTCTATCATGGCATTCATGTTCAGAATCCATACATTTGCGTAATCCATAAGAGGATTCAGAATTGAAGAAGTACACCTGGCAGGTGGTGTCCTTTCACATCTAGAATAAAGAGATTACTACTAACTACTTAGTCATGCTGGATTCTATCCTAAATATGTATCTGGTTATCACTGGCACACCCGGTGGATAGGAATTTAAAAAAATTCATGGACCTAAACCCACCAAGGAGTAATGAGCTTCGGTTGGTTACTTAGTAAACCCCATCCATGAAGCCACATCTCTTCACTTCAGGACTATGCGAAAAACTACATGAAGATCCTGGTGCAATACCAAGATTCAAGCAATCCCCATACATAGCTATTTACTAATTCCCCAAAAGAAACATCAAAACTTGTGTTTATTAACATTTGACTGATAAGCATAAAAGCAAAACTAAAAGATAGAACTGATATAAATAAGTTGTTTGTTTGGAAATACTATGTTTGAAAACACAGAAGCTATAGAAACATAGTAGGATGAAATGAAGTTGTTGAAATTGTACTCAAGGTTGAGAATCCACATCTGCTCCAGCCGATGTAATTGGCTTGGCAACAGTATCAAGATGAGTTGAAGATAAAGGTAAAACTAGTGATGATAAATTCTCTTGAACAAGAATAGAAACAAGATCAGTAGACTTTGGAACCTGTAGAGAAGCATCAGTACTCAACCGTGGGTATAATTTGTCATCAGCAATTGTAAATGACAGACTGCTGACATTGGAACATCAGGCATCACAGAAAGAGAATCACAAATTTTATCAACAATCTTATTTAAAGAGTAGTGGAAACCACCAAAGCCTCCATCCGTGGTGTCCCTACAGGAACATCTGTACTTTGACTTGCATGTTGAATTAAAGCCTCAACAGCTAACCTCTCAGCATCAGTATAATCTCCTTGTGATTTGCACTCTACAACAGGCAATCACTGAGGACTTCTGCCTCATCTACTTCCCTCACAAGAGACTTCAAGACCTCAAATATGGAAAGAGATTTGGACATTTATACATGTATTACTAACTGTGCTCAACCTAACTTCCTCCACTAGAGCAGTTCTGGCCATCAACAGTTGTTGTTATTGACCAATCTTATTTTCCAACTGTTGATGTTTTCCTTCCATATCTCGGAGCAGTTGCTGTGTCTAAGCCCTAGCAAGCTATGCTTGTTTATGCACCTCCTCCTTTTGTTGAATCAAAGACACTTTCTCTGCCTCCCACTGATGCTTCTGCTGATTCAACCCATCCAGCTCAGTCTGCAACCTTGTGATTTTATTATGCATGTGAGTCTTGAATTTCTCATGACCCATCTTGTGAGTCTTATGCAGGTCCCTCTGTTGAGATTCAGCATCTCCAGGCGTGGCCAGCCGACCAGCCCCCATGCAGCAAGGGGGGCCAGAGGGGGTAGGCTGGCCGACCAGCTGGTCGGCCCAGTTGGCCTGACCGACCAGGCTGGTCGGTCCAGCCAAACTGGCCGACTCCCCCCCTTGGCCTGCCCTATAAAAGGGCCTCCTTCCCTTCATTTCCTCTAACACTTCTTGCAGCTCCTCAAGGCTCCAGCATACAGCCTGCTCCTGACCATCCCCTCAGAGCCCCCTCTCAGCTGCTCAGTTGGCTGCCCACACTCCCGCAGCAGATCTTGCCTCTTCAGGGCTCTTGCCTCCCCGCTCCAGGCCTCTGCCTCTTCGTTTCAGGCTTCTCCTGCCTCCGTGCTCTCAGGCTTCAGCTTTCTTGTGTTCCCCCCTTTTCTCTGCTTCAGTTCAGCCTCTCCAGCAGCTCCTGTTTTCCATCTTATTCAAGATATCTTGTATTTCAGTTGCTGCCCTGGTTTAAGGGCTGATTTACAGCAGATCAGTGGTGGTACATTTTGTTATCTCTAGTGTTCTCTGTGTGGCTCTATAATTTCAGTTTGTTTGCATCTTCCGCTGCCATTTTAATATGGTATCAGAGCACCAGGTTACCCTCTGATCTGGGAACTTCTATATTGATGAAGTTGAAGAAGTTTGTCCTCGTCAGCAACTCTCCTTCTCACTAACTACAGAGCTTTCTTCTCTCCCTTCACAGCCCTTTCACTGCAGAGACCCGAGTGCGTATTCTCTCAAGGCTATGGAGCAGCGTCGACCCCCCAGCTCCTCAATAAGCTTCTCTTACGAGTTGCCCAGCGACTTGTTTTTCTCGAACAGGCAGACAAACCCCCCTTACTTGATCGGTTGGAGCCTCCACAACGTTCCCTCCCTATATAGCAGAGTTTTTGGTTTTTTCCTCCCGTACCCCGGGCTGCTATTTTCCTCCCGTACCCCGGATTGGTTGGAGCCTCCACAACGTTCCCTCCCTATATAGCAGAGTTTTTGGTTTTTTCCTCCCGTACCCCGGGCTGCTATTTTCCTCCCGTACCCCGGGCTATCAATAGCAGCCTACTGCTTCATCAAGAGCCTCTCCCCCCCTTCCTTCATCGCGCATCGGGTCGGCTCCCGTCTTCACCCGTACGACTTTATTCAGGGGTTTCTGGCTGAACTTATTGGCTCTTGATCTTTGGGTTCGATTGTTGAGATTGGCCCTGTTCTAGACCTTGATCTTTTCACCAGCCCCGTTCTCTTCAGCCCCTTGTTGCTGTCCATTCCCTGTTTTCAGTTATGGCTGATGAAACAAAGGATTCTACTCCGGATCTTCGCGTATCCCCTATGTCCAGTTTCTTTCAAGAGTCTGACAAGCCTGTACGTATTCCCACTCTTCCTACATTTCCAGATGCTCGGCAGTTAGATGGGACCAATTATTCTCTTTGGAAAATTTAGATGGCGTCTGTATTGGAATCTTATGATCTTGCTGAGTTTGTTGATCCCGGGATCCCTCGTCCGTCACCTGAGGAGGAGCCACATGCTTCTCTTATCTGGGATAAATTGAATGCTCGTGTACGCTCGTTCATCTTTCTCAATTGTCAACCAGGGGTTCTCAATCATATCAAGCATCTTACTTCTGCACGTGCTATTTGGGAATTTCTTGATGGCATGTATCTTCGCGTCACTCCCATGAAACGTATTTCCTTGGAAGTTCAGCTTCGTCGCCTCGATCCAACTACTTCTCCTTCCATACGGGACCACATCAACAAAATGCAGAGCATGCATCAGGACATCCTCCATGCAGGCAAGGCTATCTCCTCCGAAGATATGGCTATTACTCTCTTATCTCATGTTATTACTGACAGTCGATATGCAGCATTCTATTCTTCTCTTATTACCTCTGGCCGCCTCAGCACCATCACTTGGGAGGAACTTGTCCCCATGATGATGGATCAGGAGGAACAGTTCACTAAAACCTCTGATGGTTCTTCTGAGGCTCTTGTGGCCCATCGTCCCAAATCACGATCCAAGAATGCCCCGTCCTCTGCCAATAACTCATCTCCTTCAGATCCCTCCAGTGACCGTCCTGCTCCCAAAGGTAATTGCAATCACTGTGGCACTCCTGGCCATTATTGGCGCAATTGTCCATACCGCAAACACAAACGAGCTGACGCACCTCTGGCCGCTGCGGCTGATGCTTCCCTTACCCCTACTCCTGCATTTGTTCACCTTGAGCTCTTGAATTCGGTCCCCCTTCCTGTAGCAGAGTCATTGGCTCTCCATAGCTCCGATGCTCGTGAATGGATTGTTGATAGTGGGGCCTCTCGGCATATGACCCCCTCCTCCTCACTGCTCCAGGATCTCACTCCTCATTCTGGTCGTGTCTGCATCGGCGATAAGCACTCTATTCCTGTTCATTCAGAGGGCTCTCTTGATATTATTCCTGATGGCAAAGGGCGGATTTGCTGGAACAGTGGCTGAGCGACTGCATCTGACTGAGGTTTTCAGCAATGCACTTCTACCACACTTTTTTGTGACAATCAAAGCTGTATTGCCCTTGCTCGCAATCCGGTTTTTCATGCTCGGACAAAACACATTGAAATTCAGTACCACTACACGCGAGAGAAGGTTCTTGACGGTACCATTGTGCTCCTCTTCAGCACCACTTCCGACAACGTCGCCGATATATTTACCAAATCTGTTTCTCCTCCCCTTCTCCAACGTCATACCAGCTCTCTGGGTCTTGTGCCACACCCTGGAGCTGAGAGGGGGTGTTGAGATTTAGCATCTCCAGGCGTGGCCAGCCGACCAGCCCCCATGCAGCAAGGGGGGCCAGAGGGGGTAGGCTGGCCGACCAGCTGGTCGGCCCAGTTGGCCTGACCGACCAGGCTGGTCGGTCCAGCCAAACTGGCCGACTCCCCCCCTTGGCCTGCCCTATAAAAGGGCCTCCTTCCCTTCATTTCCTCTAACACTTCTTGCAGCTCCTCAAGGCTCCAGCATACAGCTTGCTCCTGACCATCCCCTCAGAGCCCCCTCTCAGCTGCTCAGTTGGCTGCCCACACTCCCGCAGCAGATCTTGCCTCTTCAGGGCTCTTGCCTCCCCGCTCCAGGCCTCTGCCTCTTCGTTTCAGGCTTCTCCTGCCTCCGTGCTCTCAGGCTTCAGCTTTCTTGTGTTCCCCCCTTTTCTCTGCTTCAGTTCAGCCTCTCCAGCAGCTCCTGTTTTCCATCTTATTCAAGATATCTTGTATTTCAGTTGCTGCCCTGGTTTAAGGGCTGATTTACAGCAGATCAGTGGTGGTACATTTTGTTATCTCTAGTGTTCTCTGTGTGGCTCTATAATTTCAGTTTGTTTGCATCTTCCGCTGCCATTTTAATACCCTCTCCTGCCTTAATTGCTCCCAAACATCTTCTAAATCTTCACAATGCTCTTTGGACTTTTCAGCCCGCTGTAGATTATATTTGAACAACACCTGTAAGGCTCTACTAGCATCATCTAATGTCAACTCAGCCTTTGTAGACTACTGACCTTGGGCATGGACTGGCTCAACATCAAAAAAATGTTCTTTAACCGTCTTCAACAGATTATTTGAATGAGTCGGAGATGGATGCACATACATCACCTATTTGGGGGAATGTCCTCTTGGTGACAATGGCTTCAGAGAAGATACCCCTGGTTGAGCTCCTAGAACCAAAGTCTTCTCCTCAATGTCATTAACCTCCTCACTACATCATGTTCTCCTGGTGGAATAGTTGTAGGAATAACAGTTGCTGCTATTGCTTCTTCATTAGTCAACACAAGGCCTTGCTCAACTTCTACTGGCTTATCTGTTATTGTAGTAGCACCTGCTAAACTTGCATTTCCCGGATTGGAATGCTTAACCTCAACTTGACACTCTTTTTCAGCCCTAGGCTTGTAACATTAAGCTAGGGTGGTGATGACAATACATCAGGAAAAACTGTAGCTATCTTATAGGATTGTTTAAGGATCTCTTCATCATACGCTGCTTCCATCAAATCCATTTGATCCTCAGCTGACAATGGCATACAAACCTCCTCTTATTGAGAACCCGCTGGTGGAATCAAAATTAACCTCTCCCCTACTGAACATCTTGCATATTTCAAAAGTGCTGCCAACATTGGGCACAGCTTTGACTGAGTGACCCCTCTCCTCTTATCCTTTCTAGTAATCTCCCCATTGATACGGTTAAAAACAATCTGTGCCTAGTTGAAGCGTTCACCTCGCTCAATAGAAATAAGCATAGAAAAATTTGATTCTGACATATAATCATATTTAGTAAGAAAAAGAATCCGTTCCATGAACCACAAAAACTGTCTCTGGCTAACTGCCATTTTGCATTTCTTCAACATAAAGTATGCCCGTGTGGTCTGTGGCATCCCAAACTCCTCCACCATCTCCTAGACTGAGCATCTATATTCTGGCTTCTCCAATGCTCCGTGCAACAATGAGAACTTACACACTTAACTAAAGCCGATGTCAACTGTATAGTGGGTGCGATCATCCCATCTGTAGATTACAGAAGTTCAAATTGTGCATCTGCCATCAAGTTCATCTTCCACATCCACCATGGAAGGTCATTGTACTGCTCTAACCCCAACTTCCTCAACCATAAAGCATTCTCCAAGAGACCATCATCCAAATGAAGCTTAAAATCCACAAATGGAGAGACAAGAGCCTATGCATAAGAACCTATACGTTTGGCGTGATCCATAGGTGGTTCCTCAGGAGGGTCATGGGCCTGTGTGATCACCCGTTGGACTTTCGAATGCAGATTATGTGACTTGGCCAACAGTGTCTTCCGTTTTCCCATTGATTTTGACTGGATGCTGGAATCAGATAGCGTCCGAGTTGCTTCTCTGACTGGTTAAAGCTATTGTTCTTTCCTCGGGCAAGCAAGTGTGCCCTTAGCTATTTGTCGATGATATAGGATTTCTATGAGGGTGAGGGAGAGTCAAGAGAGTATAGCCAATCTACATAAGACTTTGACCAAGCTTTGTCAGGTTTCAAGAATAGCCAAAGTCAAGTGGGATTTCTGCACCAGACCAAGAAAAGACGGAGGCTTGGGTATTATAAATATATAGCTAGCAACACATAAATTAACAGCTACTTGGATAATAAAAGCCATCACTACTTGTCATGTGCACGGATCGGTATCTGACGTGTACTAGGTACACAGAACTAGCTCAGGTTAGCCTGGGGAGGCTTAGAGCTAGGCAGGCTTGATTCTCGGGTTGAGTGGCAAGGGTACGAACTATTTATAGGTCTTCGCTATTTTTGGCGCCGGGGCCCAAGTCTATAAAAGAGGCCCAGGGGGTTCAGTTCTCAGTGTGCAGTTGGGAGCAAGTCTCGTTCCCAGGTGCTAGGTCTGATCCTGGATTGTGTCGCGGACGCGCGCCTGCATCTTAGCGTAGCCCAAGGCCCAGTGGCAGATCCAGGGCTTCACAGCGCCACCTGGTGGTATGGGACACCAGGCTGGTTGGGATCTGATTGGGGGTTCGTGCCAGTAGCTCAGCTCGTGGCTCGGGGGGACATCTTCTGATTCGGGATCATATCCCGTAGATGTCACGGTTGGGTGGTGAGCAGCCTGCTCAGTTCTGATGTTGTGTGTGGTTATTTTGCAGATCAGGGGTTTCAGGAGTGCTGGGATGTGTCAGTTGGTATCAGAGCCAGCTCCTGAGGTAGGAACTTCTGATGCGAGAAATTTGACGGATTTCTCTTCCAGGTATGCCCTAAAATTCGAGATTACCTGCTGCGTTCTTGCTGTCTGCCTGGGGTAGAAGGGGTGAAGAAATATCTGGAAAAGGAAGAAGAAGAGGAGTGAAATAGAATCGAAATTTCTGAAGGCTACAGAGAGTAGTTTTGAGGGAGGTGAAGGAGAGCAGAAAGGAAGGAGAGTAGGGCAGGAAATATACAGACAGGGAGTAGGGGATGCGGAGCGTAGGAAGGGGCGTTGAAGG
The DNA here is from genome assembly GCF_047967505.1 of Dipteris shenzhenensis. Taxonomy (NCBI): domain Eukaryota; kingdom Viridiplantae; phylum Streptophyta; class Polypodiopsida; order Gleicheniales; family Dipteridaceae; genus Dipteris; species Dipteris shenzhenensis. The sequence goes on along the minus strand of NC_141617.1, from coordinate 21,656,040 downwards.
CGAGGCAGTGTGGCGGGACAGCCTGTGTAAAAGGCTGTCCCCAGCCAGCGTAGCAGGCTGTCCACAGCCTGCGCAACAGGCTGCGAGCAGCCTGCGCTGAAGCAGGGTGCTTTTTCCGAAAAAGCACCCCTCCAAAGTTGGAGGGGCTCAGGTGCTTTTTCCGAAAAAAGCACCCCTCCAAAGCTGGAGGGGCTTAGCCTTCTTTGGAAGCCTAGCTTCCAAATCAGGCAGCCCTGCACCCTATATAGGTGGGGGGCTGGGTGCTAGACAGCCCAAGATTCGAGACGTTACCTCGAAATCTGTGCCAGCTAGCCTCGCCCTTCAACAGCGCCCTGTTCGCACAGTTTCCCTGCATCCGCCCTGCCTGCGATAACCCTGCGTAACTCCCGAAGCAGCCGTACCAGCCGTACAGCCCCAGCGACAGCCGTACAATCTGTACGGACTGTCCTGTCTGTTCCGAACCAGCTGCTGTATCGAACAGCAGCTGCGCCAGCTTCTGCAGCCACCGTACGGACTGCGTCAGCAGCCGTACAGGCCACGTCAGCAGTCCGTACAGCTCCTATTGTCGACTGCGCATCCGGTTGCAGATTCGGGGAGGCACCAGGGCTCGTGGTCTTCCAAATTTTAGCATCTTTTCTATCAGATTTATCTGGGACGGTTTTCTTCTACTCCATCTCCCTCCGTGCTCCGTTTCAGTTATTTATTTCTCTCCGTTTGTAATCGAATCAGTATTCAGCCATGTCTGATGCTCCGAATCCCGAGTTCACTATGGGGGAGCAGGAATTAGACTACACTCCAGTGGGAGAGGATGATCAGGGTCTCTATGACGACCTGATCACTAAGAAAGCCTTCAGTGAGTTCACGACTGCTCTGGATGGTAAATTTGAGCAGGTCAACGCTAATCAATCGGGGTTGACACAGCAACTCCAAGGGATACAAGCTACTTTGACTCTTCTGGCTAGCACGGTACAGGCACTCACGCATGTGGATGCCATGGCCTCCGTGCTAGGCCCGAATATCACTCCGGATCCCTTTCCAGGTGACCAGAAATCAAGAACAAAGGAGGTGGTTGACACTTGGTTGCACAAGTGGCAAGTACACTTCCAATTTCACCCCTATCCAGACGAGAAAAAGATTCAGCTAGCAGCAGGGTTTATGTCAGGTAAAGCCTTGCTTTGGTGGAAAGAACTTCAGCCTAAGCCTGACACTTGGACAGAATTTGAGGGTATCTTCAGGAAGGAGTTCCTGAAGAGGGAAGATGACTATGATATCGTCGGCAAGCTCAAAGCCCTCGATATGTCAAAATTGAATTTAACTTTTGAAGTTTATCTTCAGAGATTTAGGGATCTGCAAACCAGGGCCACCAAAATGGATCCTGTAACCTTGTTAGGTTTTTTCGTGGATGGTTTGCCAGACTCCTATAAGTTACAGATTAAGAATAACAAGTGCACAACATTGCAGGAGGCCATGACATATGCGCGCATATATGATGATACCATGGCCGGAACCAAGGCAACCACAGTTACCGAGACCAGCGGAAAGAACAAACACAAGTTCTTTCAGCATGCGACTGGTATTGGGGAGACGAAGTCTACGGACAACGCCTCCAGGAAAAGCTTAACTCCTGCGAAGAATGGTAAGGCCCGTTTCCTTCGCACTCTCAGGCTCAAGAAAGAGGGCCGGTGTTTTTATTGCGAGGAGCGGGGCCACACGAAGAATGAGTGTCCTAAGCGGAAGAACCAGAAATTGGTGCTAGGACCGAAGCTCCAGGCAGGTCCACATACTGTAGCCAAGGGAGCCAACCAGGTTACGATGACAGGTATTTCAGTAAATGTCATTACCTGCCCCCTTTATTGTAATTGTACCTTTAATACTTCGTTGTTTGGTTCCCATGATCTTTTCCGAGTTTATGGAGAAGTTAGGGACCAACAGGTTCACATTCTCTTTGATCCGGGCAGCTCTCACAATTTTGTTAATTACAAATTTGTGCAGAAGATGGGGCTGTCCACAGTACCTAGCGACCACACCTACGAGGTGCAGCTTCCAGCCGGGAAGCAGTTTTGGGATCGCAAGGTTGAAGCGCTTCCCATCCGGATTCAAGCCTACACGGGAGCTCTCACATGTTATGTTATGCATTTAGAGCATGTAGACTTGCTGATCGGGATAGAGTGGTTTAAAACCCACAATATCCAGATTGGATGGACGGAGCATACGCTTTCTTTTGTAGACAAAGGCACCCAATTTTGTATTCAGTGTGATAAGATTACCCCTTCTCAGGGGCCTATTGTATCTGCGATGCAGCTTCGGAATATATTGAACACTTCTCATTATGATGTCTATCAGTGTGTTTTGATTCCACTTTCTTCATTTATTGTTTCGGTAATTAACAAAAATGAATTAAGTGTGTTTGAACACCGAGAATTGAGAATGTTGTTAGATAATTTTAAGGACGTATTCCCAGCTCAACTGCCGGTAGGTTTACCTCCAGAAAGGGTAGTAGATCATCGCATAGACTTAGTCCCAGGGGCTCAACCTATCAGTGTACCACCGTATAGGATGAGCCAGGTAGAGGAGGATGAGTTAGCTATCCAGCTTCAGGATTACCTGAATATGGGCTATATCCGCCCAAGTAAATCTCCTTGGGGTGCACCTGTCCTCTTAAGAAAGAAGAAGGATTCTTCCTGGAGGATGTGTATAGATTATAAACGACTAAATAAAGTTACAATTAAGAACCGCTATCCTTTACCTCGTTCTGATGATTTGATAGACCGTTTGGCCGGAGCGAAGTATTTCACTAAGATAGATTTGCGTACGGGTTATCATCAAATCCGTATCTATGCTAAACACATAGATAGGACCGCATTCCGGACTAGGTATGGTCATTACGAGTTCCTCGTATTACCTTTTGGTTTGACCAATGCTCCTGCTACTTTTCAGCAGATGATGAACGATTTGTTCAGAGATTATCTGGGCAAATTTGTTGTCGTGTTCTTAGATGATATTTTGGTATATAGTAAAACGCTTGAGGATCATATAGGACACCTCCGGGTTGTCTTACTTGTTCTAAGACAGCATAAGCTTTATGCCAAGATGAGTAAATGTGACTTCTTTATGAAGGAGATCATTTACTTAGGACACAAGATTTCTTCTGAAGGTATTAGCATTGATCTGGATCGTATCCAGAAGGTTTTAGATTGGCCTATCCCTCAGACTGTAAAACAACTTCGCTCTTTCCTAGGATTTACGGTATTTCTTCGGAAGTCAGTCCGTGATTATTCACAAATCACGGTACCCTTGACCAACATATTGAAAGGTCGTGGACGCAGGTCTACTCAGCCGATCCCTTGGAATGATGCAATGAACAAGGCTTTTGAAACCTTGAAGTTATCTATCAAGGAAGCACCCGTTCTTGCATTACCCGATCCTACCCGGCCTTATGTTTTAGAGGCTGATGCGAGTGATTATGCGATTGGGGCAGCTCTATTCCAAGAGGGCAGACCTGTAGCTTTTGAGAGTAAGAAGCTAGACGACACTCAGTATCGTTGGCCCACACTCGAGAAGGAACTTTATGCGGTAGTGTATGCTCTCAAGGTTTGGAGACACTACTTGTATGGTTCAAAGTTCCTTGTATTGACTGATCACCAGTCAATTAAGTATGTGTGTGATGGATCAGACTTGAGAGGAAGGAAAGCCAGATGGGCAGAGTTAATGCAGGATTTTGATTTCGAAATACGTTATCATAAGGGTTCGTTGAATAGTGTGGCGGATGCCTTAAGTCGAGTTAAGTTTGTAAATGCTTTGTCATTTACGGAAATATCCTCAGACCTATTTCAATCCTTGAGAGGGCTATACGCAACTGATAGTCATTTCAGTTCTTATTGGCAGAAAGTCCAGGATGGGAATTCCATGGTTGACCAGGACTCAGGGATTGTGCCACCTAGGATACAGGCGGCGGGAGGTCAGTGGATGATTAGGAACGGCTTGCTGTTCCGGAATGAAAAGATTTGTGTGCCTGATGTTCTGGACCTAAAATCCAAGATTCTCTGGGAGTGTCATGATGCTCCTAGTGCGGGACATCCAGGTATACATAGGACTCTGTCTCTTGTGAAGCATACCTTTTATTGGCCTAAGATGCGTGCATTTGTAGAGAACTATGTGGTAGGTTGCCGAATTTGTCAGGTTACTAAGGCTGAACGCCTTAGGAGCGCGGGCTTATTACAGCCATTACAGATTCCAGGTAATAAATGGGAGAGTATTTCCATGGATTTTATTACTGGTTTGCCTCGTACGCGCAAGGGTCATGACTCTATTTGGGTCATAGTTGACCGTTTGACAAAAATGGCTAGATTCTTACCTACAAGAACAACTGTTTCAGCTGTTCAGTTGGCTCACGAGTTTGTGGACCACTTGTTCAAGCTGTATGGTTTGCCATCTGACATAGTCAGTGACAGGGACTCAAAGTTTACAAGTAACTTCTGGACACTTGTATTTGAGAAGTTGGAAACTACTCTAAGTATGAGTTCCTCAGATCATGCACAATCTGATGGCAGTACAGAAAAGGTCAACCAGTTGGTTGAAGACATGCTTCGGGCATATGTATCTAAGAGACAGTCTTCATGGGAATATTATCTACCCATGATTGAATTTGCTTACAACAGTGCAAAGCATACTAGTACAGGTTATAGTCCTTTTATGCTTATGTACGGGTTTCAACCTAAGTCACCAGTTATGGTAGGATTAAAAGGGATTCAAAATGATGCTGCTAAGAACTTCTTGCAAGACATGCAGGAAATGTTGCAGTTTGCCAAGGAGTCTATTAGAAGTGCCCAAGATCGGGACAGATTTTATGCTAATAGACATCGTTCACCTAGAGAGTTCTCTGAAGGAACGATGGTATATTTGAGAATTCCTAAGGAATCCAAGAGCCTAAGTACTGGTTTGGTTCCGAAATTATCCCCCAGATACTGTGGCCCATTCAAGGTCATTAAAAGAATTGGACCAGTTGCATATCGACTAGAATTGCCTCCTGATGTTAAAGTACATCCAGTCTTTCATGTCAGTAGACTGAAAGAAGTATTGGGTGCAGATGATCAAATTGTTTCTCCTCATGAGATTATAGAAGTTACAGATTTAACTTTTATTCCTCACGAACCTGAATCTATTCTTGAATTTCGTGAAAGACAGATTCGAAATCGTACTATCACGGAATACAAGATTAAGTGGAAGGATCGTGTTGAGGAGGATGCAACATGGGAGACATTACAAAACCTCCAAAGAACATTTCCCGATTTCTTAGCGAACTCAGGAGTGAGTTCTTAGAGGAGGGGGAGTATGTCATGTGCACGGATCGGTATCTGACGTGTACTAGGTACACAGAACTAGCTCAGGTTAGCCTGGGGAGGCTTAGAGCTAGGCAGGCTTGATTCTCGGGTTGAGTGGCAAGGGTACGAACTATTTATAGGTCTTCGCTATTTTTGGCGCCGGGGCCCAAGTCTATAAAAGAGGCCCAGGGGGTTCAGTTCTCAGTGTGCAGTTGGGAGCAAGTCTCGTTCCCAGGTGCTAGGTCTGATCCTGGATTGTGTCGTGGACGCGCGCCTGCATCTTAGCGTAGCCCAAGGCCCAGTGGCAGATCCAGGGCTTCACAGCGCCACCTGGTGGTATGGGACACCAGGCTGGTTGGGATCTGATTGGGGGTTCGTGCCAGTAGCTCAGCTCGTGGCTCGGGGGGACATCTTCTGATTCGGAATCATATCTCGTAGATGTCACGGTTGGGTGGTGAGCAGCCTGCTCAGTTCTGATGTTATGTGTGGTTATTTTGCAGATCAGGGGTTTCAGGAGTGCTGGGATGTGTTACTACTCCTGAAAGGGATTGGGCTAACCTCCTCCTCAGAAACTTCAAGTATGTTAGGCCTCACAGAGCTCCTAGATGGAAGGACTATCCCCTTCTATCAGCCACCGTAGGGAATCCTGAACAAGAAAGGGGAGGCGGGAGAGGTTGGGTGGCTTGCTGGATGGTGGGCTAGGCAGGATCTAGAGGAGGTGGTTGTGGGATTTTGGCACAGGGGGTGGTGGAATTAAATATTGAGATGGCTTATTGGCCTTCCTCCTTGGCTACTTCTTCGGGATATGCTACATGCATTTTTTCAAAATTGCTCACCAAGGACTCAAGTGAATCTTGGAGAGCTTGTAGCACTCGGTTAAAGAGGATTATAATGCTGAGGGGGTTATAGGCAGTGGATTGGTAAGCTGCAAGATGCCCTTGAGATTGTATCGAGACTCGGTCATAGGTCTGCATCCAATTAATGTCGGTTTGTAGACTTTTAGGGGTGCAGACCATGGGTTGAGTTCCTCGGGCTCTACTAATTGCATCACATCATCGTCCATCGGATAACTAGTGGACTCCATGATGCGGGACCAGGCTTGGAAATTGAGCAAAATGGGATGGGTAGCGAGAGTTTGGAGGTCAGAGGGGCGGAGAAGAGAGAGACTAGGTGGATGAAGATCTAAGGACATGGCGAGAATGGGACAGAAGTGATCGGGGTTATAGCAGATGATTTTTTGGAGGGCATTAGGAGGGAGAGGGGCTGTGAGATCTAGGTGGAATATAAGGTTTTGTGCACGGAATGCACCAAAGTGCATTTGGAGCATGGATGATTTTTTCAAGTTAGCTTCATTAAGAAGCTAAAGTTTTATATTGGCTTCGAAAGTTTATATGCTTTAATAAAAAATAAATGTTTGAAACATTCGCCAAGATTTGAAACTTCTATGCAAATAAATTTAAAGTTTTGCCAAGATTTACATTTTTTCCTTCAAAATTCAAAAGAAAAAATATAAAAAAGTACTACGTTCTACCAATATTGTGAAACTAAAAAAATAAGCTTGAAAACTTTCACCAAGATTTTATATTAATATATAAGCATAGCTTCGATAAAAAAATTTTAGAGTGTCTGGGGGATAGTGAGTGGTGCAAGTGTGTATGTGGCTAATTGTGCAGAGACCTCCCTCTACATCCGAAACTCTTGTTGCTCACGGCTTCCAACCTTGGACATTTTGGGTGACCGGGGGTACGCTACCACTTGTTTTGCTTTTGAAGGGACACCATCAATGCCCGTTCCTATGCCAAGAGATCCTGTAATGTTTGGTCTTGGCGTTTGTACTTCTCCTGAATCCTGACGTGCTGTGCCTCTGCCTACGCCTTTTGCTCTTATGCTGTTCTGAGGCCATTGTCATCCTGATCCATGAACATTAGGACTAGGGATTCGCTAGTGGAGAGCTCATCCTTGAGCTTTGTAATTGCCAGCTCTACCTCTTTGGCCTTTGTTTGGTACTCCTCTGCTCTAGCTAGGGCCGTTTTTCTTGTGGCTTGGGTGGCGACCATCATGGTGTAGTTGTCGCGCGCAGAGAGCTGTGCTTGGAGGAGGGTTTCTAAGAGTTGTGAGGCATGCTCTTGCCTCCTTTGGAGAATTGTCTGTGCCACTTGTGGGAGTTGTGCCATTTCTTCGAATAAATTTTGCTCCATCTAGTGACTGACATGTGGCTATAGCCACTCGGTGCCCGATAGTGGGGCGCACTGCAAATTGTAGAGCCTCCATGAGGCTTGCCCATGGAGAGGAGGAGGTGCCGATGATGAAGGAAGTGGTCTCTTAAGGATGGGTCGTTTTGCTGAGGTCGAGACCTGGGGTGCAACGGGGGTTGTCGGAATAGCTTGGGCTCCTGGGTGGAGGCCAATCGTGACCGTTTCATCACCTGGGAGGTCATCAACCAAGATGGGCTCTTGTTGGACCCTTTTGCCCTTGTCTTGTAGATTCGCTTGTTGGAGGCATAGTTGATGGCTTAGGAATTCTTGCATTTGTAGATCCTCGTATTGTGTGAGCAACTGACTTGGGTTCGATTGCACAAGACAGCTGGCTAGAGTGGCACTAGGCTTTGTTCTTGCTTGCTTGGGCTTTGACCTTTGCTTCTTCTTGCTCTATTCATGTTGGCAGACTTTTTTGCCAACTTGTAGCCAATAGGTGGGTGCTGCTACAACATGGGGTAAAGAATGGGCAAGTAGAGCACTGGGTTACCGATGACCTCTCCATGTGTTTTGAGGTCCCCTCCCTCATTTGATTGGAGAAATAATGTGCCCAATTTGTGACCTAGGGGTCTGCTAACCACAACAAAATATTTGGCACGATTGACTGGTGGTGGTCGGTGTGCCTTACTTGCGTGAACCATTGTAGGGCCCTTGCTGGTCTTTCCACCTCCGGCTTGATAATTTCTATGAAGTGGATGTGCCCTTTGATTTTCTTGTTGTTGTAGTGATAGATTTTGCTGAGGCTTGAAAAAGAGGGAGATATTCTATTTCTCAATCTTGCATGTATACACCTGAAGACGAAAGTCAACTTTCTACCTTTTATACATAGCACCTTTTGAAGGGAGGGCTAACCCTATTCTCCTTACCACTCTCCCTATTTCTCATTTTATAAGCACTTGGGCCATATGCCAAGGCGTAATTCCATTGTTTCCTCTCATCCTTTCCTTCTCTTCACTCTATCTTGCAAAACATTATGGGAAATTTTGGGAATTGTCCCATGGCATTAACATGCCCCACTTCCTAAAGTTGATCCATCCTTGGATCAATTGGTGTGGAGTAACTGGTTGTCTGCATAGTTTGGACTAGGGAGTGTCAGTCCAAAAACCGCTGCGAGACCTGATAGAATGGAAAGTGGGGCTCCCAAAAGTGTGTGTCATGCATGTCCTTGAATGTATGAATATGGTGGGCATGGAGATTGCAGACTCGAAGTGCGGACTCGAAGGTACATGCAAGTGACTTACTCGAAGGTACATGCAAGTGACTTACTTGAAGGAAGAGCCTTTAGGTCAGCATCGTTGGAGATGATATGATTGCAACTACCCTTGAGGGTTCCATCTTCGGGTTTGGAGGGAAGTTCTTGTATAACACCCCGCCTTGTAGGGATCAGTTGCTCCTTCATTACCTTGGGCGATTTTCGTGTTGAGTTGCACGATTTGTGGTAATAGGGAACGTTCGGGACTCTAGGGCTTGTTTGATGTGGTTAGTTTGTTGGTAGGTTCTTGTGGTTCTGCATCCAAGTTCGACACAAGTTCTTGTGTTGCTACCTTCGGAACATCTATGGTCTGTAACGTAAACTTTGGCCCCCAGACGACCTGCTTGCCATTGTAACTATCTCGGTCTTCCAAGAGCGACAACCTAGCACTTGGGGGATGCTACGGTTGAGGAGGTGGATTGGAGCCTGGAGTCCAAAGCCCGCGATGGCATCATGTCCTTCTTCTTAGCATAGATGCTTTCAGCAGAGACGTCTCTGGAGCGATTAGGGACTCTTATGTTGCTTGGATTCCCTCTGGTCGTCGATTCTGGTTGAAGTAGCATTGAGCATAGAGAATAGCCTATTGTACTTGCTGTTCATGACTTTCTTGAGTGGGGGATGGCAATGACGACATAATGGGCAATTGCACTGGGTTGCCACTTAGCCTTTTGCTCCATTTGGGGTCAGAATCTTTTCGGGGGGTTGGTGTTTAGAGGGTTGGAGGTGGATGCAGCTTCAGGTCTGCCCTCCCGTAGAACTTCTTTGTCTTGGGCCGACGAGGGTGAAACTGAAGGAGCAGGACTTGGTTCACATAGTGGGACTACTGGCTGTTCAAGTGTTGCCTTAAGTAGTGTCATTTGCTTATGCCATCTAAGCTTAGCGTTATGTGCTCTGGCTTAAGTAGTGCCTTAAGTAGTGTCATTTGCTTACCCTATCTGAGCTTAGCGTTACATGCTCTGGCTTCTTTGATGGCTTGGCATTTCATCTTAGCTACCTCAGCCTTGAGTTCTTTTTCTCTATGGATGGCTTGAAGGGTAGGCAGTGTGAGTGGTCCATAGTATCTCTTTAATTTGCTCCCATTAAGGTGGCCATCCATTTCTATTCCATAAAGGGTGGCTATTCGGCATGCCCTCGAGGGGTCACCTTGGGAAATGTAAGTATACCATGAGAGTTCAAAATGAGGGGTACTTTTATCCTCCAAACTTACAGAAATATATTTATAGTAGGGGTAATTTTATGGCCTTTTTAAAATTAACAGATAGGGTGCATTTATTCCTCCCAAATTTCCATAAGTTTTTTTAAATGTTTCTCACATAGGATGAGGTGTAATTGTACTCAAAATTTGTTCATGAGCTCTTCTTGAGTAGCTTAAAGTTTTGATGTGCTAAGATGTTGAGAAAAGTGGTGGCAAATTTTAGCACTATGAGATAGCATAAAATGGATAGACCAGAGGAAATCCATCATCTTAAGGTTTTGGTGTTTGGATGGCTAGACCAATTTGTAGAAATATCTAGTTGTTCTCAAGCATGAACAAGCTGGTATGGGTGACCTCTTGGGAAGGGTGGGTACCACAAAATTTCCAACATGGTATCAAAGCCAACTCTGAGCCACTAAAAAGGAGAGAAGTTCAACCTCTGAGCCAAGAAGGAGACAAGTTGAACCTCTGAGCAAAGAAAAGGTGGAAGAGTTGACACCAAGGGTTGGTGTTGAGAAAAGTGGTACCAAATTGAAGCTCTATGAGATTTAGATAAAATGGATAGATCGGACAACACCCATCACCTTAAGGTTTTGGTGTTTGGATGGCTAGACAATTTGTAGAAATCTCTAGTTAAGCGCTCTCAGGTATGAATGAGGCATGAACAAACTAGGATGGGTGACTTGCTGGGAAGGGTGGCTACCACAAAATTTCTAGCATAAGTCACCCTTGGTTTCTTCACTCCGCACAACACATGAGTGCTCCTATTAGCAATTTAAGAGTCCATGCTTAACCATTTGATATAACACCCATGGGAGCTTCTTGAAAATTTGGACCCCATTGACCCATGTGATGTTCTTGGATGGACGTGAAAGTTTGCAAAGTGATTGTGATGAGATTGTGATACATACCCTTGAAAATCTTTGAGAAACTCCTTCACAGGTGCTCCATAGGTGGCTATGCACAAACTTCTCAAGGGTATGTATCACAGTCTCTTGTACACCCTTTGCAAACTTTGAGAAACTCCTTCAAGCATGGCTATGGACGAACCCTTGAAAAGTTTCATAACCATAGTTGAAGCTGTGATTAGGGGGGAGTCTGGGGGTGGCCCAAGGGCATGCCATGAGATGGCACTCAATTGGTGCACACACATCATGTTGTTGCTCTGGGAGTTGGATCCTTGATCAAAACATGGCTCCACTCTAGCCATTATGTCAAATGTCCATTGTCCATATGGCGGCTTGACTACATGACAAGTTCACTATGTTGTCTTCTACGATCATGGTCCCATGTGGTGAATTGACCCTGTCGAGCATCCAAGATACTTGACATAGTACTGACTTGCGCCAACTCAATTCCATGTGGTAATGCTAAATGGAAACATGAGTGCAAAAGTGAACATGGGAAGTGCATAGTGTCAAGTCCTTAAAAGACTATCTTTTCTACAAATTCTTTATGGTTTTGGACAAGCGTGAAGAGGAAACAATGAAAAAGTATGGCGATGATCGCAAGTTTGATTACTGATTGTTGCATGGTTTGATTGAATAAAGTCTGATAGAAACAAGAGTATTCTAATACATGGAAACTTGTAGGATAAAGTGAGTATCCCAAGGAGGAATGCATATAGTATAGTATTATCATGGCATGTGTCACTAGCTAGTTTGTAAAAGCTTGGGCGATGTATTCACATGGGTGTAATTAGTATTAGTTTGGGTGAATAAACCTTGTACTAGGGATTAGTTGAATGACAGTGAAGGGGAGGTTTAGGATAGTTTCTAAAGACGTCACAAAATAGGGGTTTGAAACCCTGACAAACATTAGGGGAATTTGGACTAAAAAAGGGCCTCTTGGATTAGTCCCTTAAGATTTGTGATTAGTAAACCAACCAATGGGAAGGCTTGGGCATTGAAAGAATGGAGGATTCCATATTGGCCTCTCATTGGTGGAGAGACTTCCCTTGGTTCCCACTAGGCTCCCACTTGCCTCCTCTTTGGAGAGACTTCCCTTGGTTCCCACTAGGCTCCCACTTGCCTCCTCTTTGCCCCACCACATCCTGGGGCATTTACTCCCCCCCTTGACTTTTTCATGGTCCCCCTACCCTCCTCCCTCATTCCGTGGGCCCATAAAATCGCGAGTTTTTTTCCCTCCAAAAAATCAAAATTTTCCAAAAGTGTCCCCAACCCCCCAAACACCTCCCAAGAGGCCCCTTAAACTATCCCCATTGACTCCCGACCTTCCTCCTAGCCTCTTTCTCCTGTCAACCTCCTCTCAGCCTCCTCCTCCTCCTCCTCCTCTCAACCTCCTCTTAGCCTCCTCCTCCTCCTCTCAACCTCCCCTCAACCTCCTCCTCTCAACCTCTTCCTTCTCTCAGCCTCCTCTCAGCTTCCTCCTCTCAACTTCCACTCACTCTCAATATCCTTAGCCTCCTCTCAACATCCTCACAACCTCTTCTTACTCTTAGCCTTGTCCTCTTTTCTTTCTCCCATTCTTTCCATATTTATGAAGCACTCCTCTTCCCCTAGACCAGATGTAAGACACATTTTGAAGTAGTACTTCATTTTGGGATTGCTACTCAAAAGGGGCTTGTATGGGAGCGAGGGTAAGAGGACTGTTGTGGAGAGAGAGAGAGAGAGAGAGAGAGAGAGAGAGAGAGAGAGAGAGAGAGAGAGAGAGAGAGAGAGAGAGAGAGAGTGAGTGAGATATGGATTCCCATGATTTGTGTGTGTGTGTGTGATTTCACTAAAAAAAATGTGTGTATGTGTGTGTGTGTGTGTGTGTAAGAGAGAGAGAGAGAGAGAGAGAGAGAGAGAGAGAGAGAGAGAGAGAGAGAGGGAGAGAGAGAGGGAGAGGGAGAGATGGTGCTCTATGTGTGTGTGTGTGTGTGTGTGAGAGAGAGAGAGAGAGAGAGAGAGAGAGAGAGAGAGAGAGAGAGAGAGAGAGAGAGAGAGAGAGAGAAGCAAATGGATTCCTATGGATCATGATGTAGTGGACACAATAAAGATTTGATTTGATTCCTAGGCTTTGTTTGATTTGAAGTTATTTTTTAAGTTAATGATTTAAAGAAATACTAATGATTTACTTATTGCAATTGTCAGGATGCATCAAAATTGACCATTTAGTGACGTGCCAAGCACTACTACTACAATATCTATGAGAAGTGAATTCACAACCACAATGGGGCATGCCTTACAATGACTATTATTTTCTTTTATAGATCAAAAAGTTAAAGATCAAGAAGTTATTGGAAAGGCACATGGATGTAATACTGTCTTTCATTGAATGGAAGCATTCATGTACATTGGCTAAAAATGATTTGATTGAATATACCAAGAAATTTTTTATACTCATTGGATATCTATATTTTGTTCTATAAATTATCATATTAATTCTTTCAAAATGCATTACTTTAGGTTAATTGTTGTATTTAGTTAGCTAGGCCAACTTTGAATTACTACATGAATCAATGATGAAGAACAATAGGTTGTGCATGGATGAGAGTAGCTAGGTTGTTTGTGGGATCTTGTCGATGAGGTGGAGATGTAAGTCTTGAAAATAACCGATGGGGCATGGATTCCTTTAGAATGAATTCCTTTATTAGGTAGTAGGTTGTCTTTGGGATCTTGTGGATGAGGTATAGATGTACGTATTGTGTTTGGGATGTTAAATCAACAGGTATGTGGTCTATGAAAATGTACTACTTTTAAAGATTATGTAGGCTTAGTTAGATATAAGTCTTTATTTAATAAATCCCAATGGTGCCAAAATACACCACCTCATGCATGGATGAGACAAATTAATATGTATTATGTTGTGTATATGAAATATGTATGTAGCTATTTGGAAGTTATATTTACTTCTTGGACATTACATCACATTTGAAAACAATCAGGCATAATTGCATGTGATCACTTGTATTTATTATTTACATAAAATGGGAGTTGATAACTTGAACCCCCAAGTAATACATGCTTTGATGGAATACTCCAAGTAACATTTTGGGAAGGTTCTACTCTTAGGTATTTCTTATATTTAGAGCTAGATTGATTTTTTAATTCAATTAATAACTTTAACTCATGAATAATATAAGTTAGAGGGGATATTATAATTGAATATGTATTAAAAAACTTTGCTTTTATAATTTTTGTCATTTATATAACATTTTTTAAAGATCATCAAATGTACCAAAAATTTGGATGTAATAAACACAATGAATCATTTTTAAATTTAAATTATGTGGAAATCAAGCATGCAAAGATTCAGTAAGAAGACAGGATAGGACAAGGATGGAAAACAAATGTTCAATTTTATTTATTAAAAGAAGTGGAAAGCTTTTGAAGGTTTAAAGTTAACATATCCATCAAGACCCGATAAATGATATCCATATCATATCCTAATGTTTGGCATCCAAAAGTAAAAGTATAGATCAATTGTACTATAAGCATAGAACATGTCCATGCATATGCATATCCATGCTATTGAATTGAGGTACAATGAGATTATTGGGGGCATACATATGTATAATATTGATGATTCTTGTATAAGGTAACAATTATCTATAATGACAAATTGTCTTTAAAAGTTTAAGAGTGACATTTGTTCTTATTGGTTTTAGTGTAAACATTAAAACAATATCTAGAGAAAAACATAATACATAAGAAATAAATATGATTGAATTTATGTAATAGATCAATCTTGGAGTATAATATGCATATACATGCAAAAGTGAAAGGGATGTGCATGGGATGTATATAAACCATGAATAGAGTTTGTAGATCAACCTTGTAGAGTATAATATGTGTACTTTTTGTGAGTACCCATTGTGAGGTCATAGGTCATTGCACTGTATTTTTGCTTCCATGATTTGTTTTCACAATTTCATCAACATATTGAGAGTGAGCACTTTGGAAAGGCAAATATGTCTGAGAAGATGATTGATTTTGGGAAAAGTTTGTAAGAGAGAGTTGTAGATTTTACACCAAGCTACAACTTTCATACTTTGTGATTTACATGGTTCAACCATTCAAATGGGCAAATAATGGCCCGAAGATGTAAAAAAGGCACTCTAAAGTGTTTTCTTGGCTTGGATTTGCGTGCCCAATTCTAAATGCAAATTTGAAGCAAACACTAGGAAAAAATAGCCTTGTCAAGACTATTCTTTCCTAGTGTTTGCTAGATCAAATCAATTGCACTTGCATGTAGACATGGGACCAGTATTTGGGGCATGGAGAGAGACATTCCCCCAAAAAAAATTTGGAAAAAAATAGCAAGATGGCCCCAGGTGTGAGTAGGCATGACTTTTGGCCCATCTGCTCACACCTGGGGCCATATGGCCATTTTTTTTCAAATTTTTTTGGGGGGAATGTTTCTCCATGCCACAAATACTGGTCCCCAATAGGGTTTGAGGCATGGAGAGACATTCCCCCCAAAAAAAATTTGAAAAAAAAAGGCCAGATGGTCCCAGGTGTGGAGCAGGCACGACTTTTGGCCAGACGGGGACCCCGTCTGGCCAAAAGTCGTGCCTGCTCACACCTGGGGCCATCTGACCATTTTTTTTCAGAATGTTTTTGGGGGAATGTCTGTCTATACCCCAATAGTGAAAAAATGGCCAGATGGCCCCACGTGCGAGCAGGCGCAACTTCCAAAAGTCGCACCTGCTCACACAGGGCCATTTGGCCTTTTTTTTTGAAATTTTTTTGGGGGAATGTCTCTCCATGCCCCAAATATTGATTCCCAACAAATCAAGGATGCCTAATAGTTTTTTTTTTTGGGGGGGGGGGGTCAAGATTGCCTAATATTTTTCCAAATCATCTTTTACTTATTGGGAACCACTATTTGGGGCTCAATCTTGTTGAAGCCTAGTTCAAGTGGTTGCCTTTCTTTGTTTACACATTACTTGTTCTTCTTGGCTCAATTGATTTTTTGTATAGATGTGTGGCTAATGGGGTGTACTAGTGTTCATTATAGATAAACTTGCTAATCACCAGGAAGGGGCTGATTAGGGGCAAGAAGTAATGTCATAAGACACAACAAAGTTCTCTTGGCCAAGCACACATTTGGGCCGAACTTACATTGTTTGATCCAATTGCACACCCACATGCACATTAAGGCCAAGAGGCCTTTTTGAAATTGAGTTTTGGGTAAACAACAAGCAGCAAGAATAAGACAATAATAATAAAACAACATAGATTATGAGTTTACTTTATTTCATGAGAATGATAACATTTATTTATTTTAGAATGAAATAATATCAATTACCATAGAAAGGGCAAGTACAAGCAATCTCCATTAGGGAGCCAAAATACAGTTTTTACAAAAGGACACATTATAATATAATAGGTGTCCTCTTAAGGAAAAGAACACATACAAGATAGATAAATGTTGATGGGTATAGTGGTAAATGCTAAAGAGTGACCACTTCCATTACGTTGAAGAAGATTCTTCCCTCTACCTTTGATTGCCTCAATGTTCTATCCATCCATGCTCAAGTTCCTTGAAATCCAATTGAGATTACTTCCACATATTTGAAAAGATTTGAATAATGTTTATCCAATAAGCTACATGGAGAAGGTAGTTCATAATCCCTAGATGTAGCCCTCATGCACCATGTAGCTTACACCCTTTGATTGATTGCTTGCTCCACCGCAACCTACCAAGAACACATTTCGCACATGCGCTTGTAAGTCAGGAAACACTTCTACTTCTTGTTGGTAACATTGAAATGGAATAATGAGAGATGTGAGAAAATAGATTTGAGTTACTGAGTGAAAGTAATTAAAAAATTAGATTACAAAATAGCTTTGTTGTTACACTATCAACTACCAACAAGCACCACATTGTAGGAGAATCTTGCAATGGAGCCATGAGGGGGTTAGAAAAGTGATGAAAAATAATTATGGTGAGAAGAAAAAGGATTTAGGGGTTAGAAAGTGATTAGGTAAGAAGAAGAAGGATTGAGACATTGGAAAGTGACTGTGGTGAGTAGAAGAAGGGTTCAAGGGTTGGAAAGGGATTTGGGTGCATATGCATGGCTTGGGGGAAGGTTTGGAAGGGTTTCAGGTCATTTTTGGCACTTTTGAAAATTTTCAAATTTTTGGGGAGAGTAGTACCCGCGAGATACTTTTTAGGAGCAGGGACCACCTTGGGGTATAAAGAGGGTGGACTTCTTGCATATGGTGGGGATCCTCCAAGTGGGAGAGGGAGGTGCACTTTTTGGGACCACCAAAGCCTAGGGAGGTGTACATTTTTGGACTCATATGGGGGTGATGGGACCCTTTATAGACCTTATTAGTTCTTAATCCATTTTGCTAATCCACTCCTTATGAGGCCCCTTTTGAGTCCCAAATTCCTCTAATGTAGGGGTTGAGCTAAACCAAAGCCTGAACTCTTACTATTTGGCTATTGAAGCATTGTGGTAGCTTGGACTCCTCAATGGTAGCTTGTTTAATTGGACTCTCTTGTATAGTTAGCTCTATCATGGTGGTATCATGCTATTCGATGAATTTTATAATTTGGTCTACTCTATAGAACATTATATGGGATTTGCCTTCATTGTCTTTACAAGTATGTGGGTCCTTATGTATATAATGGTTTGGGATTTTTTGTTTTGATGATTTGAGGCGTGCATATTTAGATCTTCTGGCAACCAATTCTAACATGCTAAAGTTTATTTCGTTATTTCTGCTTCTCCAATTAGGGTCAAGATAAAAGATGATATACTAATGACATGTACCTTACATAATGATGGTCATATTATGTTTATGTTCATTCCTTATAAATTTGGGTTTGATTTTTTTTGTGAGCAAAAAGAGATTATATTAATTAATAGGTAAGTGAGTAATTACAAAATAGTGCAACTCGCATGAGAGGAGACACTCAAATGAGCACTACAGAGAAAGTCCCAGTCCAAAATACTACAAAGATATGTGAATAGAGCAGAGGAGATCTTCCCGCAGAGCGACCTATAAAGAAACATGCTCAAAAATGACAATATTCCTAACCCACCAAATATAATTGGTAACCACACTGATCTGACCAATGCCTTGAGCTGATAAGTTGTCATGCGACCTCGGTCGCCCAAGAGGGCTATCTTCTATCATGGCTCCACCGAAAAACCATGCGAAAGTAACCAACGAAACAGTGACCGCCAGAGAGGACAAACCACCAAATAGGACCAAAACAAGTGCAAGTGATCTTCAATAGTAACTCGGCAGAGAGAACACACAGGAGATATATCTTGACACCAAACAATAAGTCGGTCCTTAGTTGGAAATTTGCAGATGAGCAGCCACCAGAGTGTAAAATTAAAGTGAAAGGAAGGAGTGGATGCTGATACCCGCAATAACCGCATATTCCAAATAGCAGTGGTGTCCTTGGGTGCAAATTTCTGCCATGATACACGCACTTTAGTGGCAATGGGAAAGGGTTTTGCAAATTTGAAATCATGTAGGGCCAAGTGATGAACCGGTTTGCCACTATCCGTCACCCAACACCGTAGATCAGCTGAAGGAAGCAATATCGAATTGGAGGGCCAATGAAAATGAAGTCGAGCCAACAGAGAGTTGATGAACGTTGCCTCGCGATATGTGAGACCATATAACTGCTCCAATTGAGGCAGACTAGACCATTGTTGAAGCCAGGAGTCCCACATATCAGACCATGATAGGTTTAATTGATACTAAAGGGTTTCTCTAGAATTTTTATCGTAAGGCATCCTTAAAATAAGTGGTCTATGGATAAGATCTTTGAAGTGTTAGTACCATGCAAGTTACTAAGCTGTCATCTAATTTCTTACACCACGTAATTGTGCGCCGTCCTCTTCCCTCTTTGTTGGGCTATCATTCTAACCTTAGCCTGTGTGCTTGATCCACTCATTTCATCCAGCGAGTCCTCACTTCACCTTGATCGTGCAACGAGATTATCCTCTCATAGGCTATCACTTGATGCCTCAATTTGTCCAAGGGCTTCCTTGAATCATCTCATCGTCAATGAGTTGTCTGTTCAAGCTCGCCGACCTTTCCTGCCATGATAGCTGATTAGTTCTACTTCGGGTTGTAGTGAATTTGTCATTACAATCTTGCCCTCATGGCCTTCGCCTACTGAAATCGTGCGCCATTTTGCTGAACACTGTAAGATACACAATATGCTTTTCATCATAGCGTGATTTCTGTTTGCTTCGCCATAACGTAGAATCTATACCTGAAAATCATTTTTTACGTATCCTCCTCCCATTCCGTTCCACACCTAATCATTTTCCTTCCTTCCATTCTGTTTATATTGCCAGTAGTAAAGAAGAAACAGAAGGAACAGTCTGCCGAACATCACAACATGGGTGTTTTCCTTCTTTATCGAATGAGTTGCTTCTCATTTACAACTTGTCTTGTGAGATTTGCATCAGAAGCTAGATGAAAGGTTATGTAGCATAGCAAACAAGAGCAACAATGAACGAGTAGACGTGCAAAGGATGACCTACGACCATCAAACTTATTAAGTCACAAGCCTCGCTCCCTTTTGTTTTCGTTTCATTCTCACCTGGGCTATTTGATTCACATGCCAGATTCTGCACGGGATGCAAGCCGCTTGTCATCATCGTGGATGCAGAGTTTCACAAATAGTTTTATATGCTGCCTAAATTCGTTGGCATGGGTAGACATGATTGCTGCCTTGAATTCACTTTAGAGAGATCATGATTGCTTGTGTTTCAGAATTGTTTGTGGTAGCATCTCCAATCCTAGCATGGGGTCTATGGTACTGCGTGTGAATTTCTTTTGTTTCAAAATTTTGGTCACATCAAAATTTTTGCGCAGCTCATCATGTTCTCTCTCTCCAGAAGACAAGTGAGAGCAGACAAAACAAACTGTTATTTCAAGGATGGAGAGACTAACTGATATGGCCCCCTGAGTACTGTTGTAAGACTTTGTACCCCATCATTCAATGCTCGTCAAAGGCCTTCAATGCCCACCAATGGGAGAGGGAGAGAAGAAGAGGGATGAAGCAGTAATATGGAAGGACTAAAATGGAAAGTGGAGAAGAGGATGTGGGAATGGCAACATGAGTAGAGGGAAAATAGGAAGGAGAAGAAGGAGGGAGAAGGGGAAGGATATGAACATCAATAAGAGGTGAGTGTGGAGAACAAAAGAGGAGGAGGCATGATGGTATTGACAAGAAGGAGAGAGTGTCATGGAAAATATAGGGATATATTAGAGCATGGTCGCTATACAAGAATGAGCTTGTCTGCATCAAAAGAATAGCCCCTCCTTTTATAACAAAGAAGAGGGGGCTCCCTCCCATAAATGAGCCATAAATGCATCCTCCCACATACATGGTGTGGAGAGGGCATCTTCCATGTGGGTGGAAGGTGGTGCACACCCTCAATTTGCAATCGACAAATTGAGGGATGCATTTTCCACATACTACAAGCCCCATATCAATGCACTTGATTTTTTCCTCTTATTTAAATACACACATGGGTGGGTTAGCACAAATGAGTCTTGCTACCTCAACCTCCTTTTTCTTTATGAAAATATTATCCCTTGGAATATTCCACATGGGTCTAGCCCACATAGATGAGAAAGTCTAATCTATGCCTTACCACCTCTACCGATTAAATACAATATGTCCCCTTGGCCTTGACCATATATCACTTAATTTTTCATGGGACCGCCTAGGTGGAGGGGTGGCACATGGAGATTCCATGCCATTTCACCATACTAAATTATTTGTTCCATGGACTATGTACAACACACCTATGGGTCCTCTTACTTGAAAGGGTGGCACATGGATATGCCCTGCCACCTCAACCTTGGGCCCTTGCCACTCCATATTATATTCTACTAATGCCACACATATATATTCACTTCTACTTATTACATTTACAATGGATTTTTTTTTTACGGTAATAGATTTTCCCCCCAGGCATGGAATGTGCAGCATGCCCATGCATGGGTCACAACCAACAAAGAAAGTCTTGAGATGCCTTTTGTTGAACACTTTCCTCCTGTGCAGCTCCTATAGCTCATGAACCTACACTGATCCATTGCTGTGTTCCTTGATGACCTGGTATGGTCCAGACCACTTCGGAAGAAACTTTTTGTCCATTTGGTGGTCCAATCTACTATCAAAGCACAACACCATGTCTCCTTCTGCAAAATGATGCTCCCACCCCTTGCGGATCTTGGCATCCAAGCAGGCTTTCTGTCGACTCTTCTGGATCTCTGCATGATGCAAGCATGCCGCCAGGTCTCATCTAATTTTTCAAGTTGAACCAACCTAGCTTTAACTTGTTCATCTTCTAACATCTTTTATTCCCTTGCCAACCTCAATGCAGGTACTTCTATCTCCAGTGGCAGAACTGCTTCGGTACCATATACTAATTCAAATGGAGTGTGTCTAGTGGATGTCTTGTGTGAGTAATATTGTATGCCAGTGGATGTCTTGTGAGTAATATTGTATGCCCAAACTGCCTTAGCAACTTTCTGATCCCACTGGCCCCGATGTTTTTCCACCATTTTTCCTATGGATGAGCATAAGAGGCCATTGACCCACTCCACTTGACCCATGGATTGTGGATAATAAATGCTGGAAGTGTGATGATCGATACCCATACATTTTGTGAGCGACTTCATGGCTTCATTCAAGAATGGACTCCCATGATCGGACACAAACTCCATAAGTATGCACTCAAAGATGAAATCTGAGACTACTTTACCATTTGCTGCTGAGAGAGCTACAGCTTCGGCCCACTTGGTGACATATTGTGTAGCCATCAAAAGGTACTTTTTCTTGCGGGCTATCATTGGTAGAGGGCCCACAAAATCAATACCCCATTTCTGAAATGGATGAATGGACATTACAGGATGATGTTGCCCAAGGTGTAAATCCTTCTTACCAAAGAATTGGTAGGGCTTGCAGGTCTTGCAATACATAGCTACATCTTTGAACATAGTTGGCCAGTAATACCCTACATGTAGAATCTTCTTGGTGGTGTAATCTGCTGCATAGTGTCCACCACAAAAACCATCATGGTATTGCTGCAACACTTTGGGTACTTCTTCTACATCAATAGCTCTTCTTAATGTACACCATCCATGCCTTGGCGATACAACACCCCATCAAAGAGTGTATAGCGCCTACTATTGCTGTGGATCTTCTTCCACTCATAACTAGTGTAGTCAGGCGGAAAAGAAAAGGTGGCCAGGAACTTGTAGATACCTCCATACCATGGATCATCTGCTTCCATAGTTGCTACAAGGTTCACTTTAGGACTTTCTTCCAAGTCAATTAAGGCATTCTTCATATTAGAGCAAGCCCCTTTTACAATTTTGAAGCTAAAATCATACTCTTGAAGGATTGCTAACCACTTAGCCAACCGGCCAAGGGAATTAGGCAATTACAAAACCTGCTTTGCAAGACCATTGCTTGAAATAGTGACAAAAGCTCTATAAGCTACATAATGCTTAAAACTTTTAATGCAAAACACCAAGGATAGAGCATGCTTGTTGGCATTAGAATAGTGCTGCTCTGTTTCAAGCATTTACCTCCATGAAGTAAAGCAAATGGGATACATGAATCGGTCTTCCCCTTGCTAGAGAAGAATCCCTACCAAAGTGTGCTCCCGAAACCCTGGGTTGATATAAAATATCTTGGAGCAATCGGGGTTGCGGAGAATAGGCTCAGATGCAAGAGCCTCCTTGATTTGCACAAACCTTTGGTCACCTTCTTCACTCCATGAAAAATTAACACCATCTTTTAACAACATAGTCATGGGTCTAGTCAAAGTAGCATATTGATCAATGAAGCACATGTAATATCCTGCTAAGTTCACAAAGGAACACACCTAACGCCTTGTGATGGGTGGAGAGAGCTTAAGAATTGCATCAACCTTATCTGGATTAGGCCTAACACCATATGTTGAGACTATGTGCCCAAGAAATCTTCCTTGAGTGGCCCCAATATGCATTTCTCAGGGTTTAACTATGGATTATCTGAGAAGAAGCTTTTGGGTTATTTCGTTTCAAGTATTTCATTACACAAATACACTTACAATTGGGTCTATGGTGTGGAAGATAAGTAGAATAATCTTGTAATACAAGTTCTCGGTGCATGTAAACATATTGTATCCGAACCTCTCTAACGCATCTTGTGCCTTCCTTTTTTACTCTAAAATCTTTCACTCTGCACTTCCAAGAAGCCAAAAAAGCGTTAGTTGATTGTTGCTTTCTTTGCTTGTTGGGTTGCATTAGAATCCAATCTCCTTTCGCCACTGCTATCCTTTTTTAGCTACCATCCACATTCATAGTATTGGAAACTTCTACACATGAGATTAGTGAGGTAGGTCTTTGTGGGCAAAGAGATACTTTGTACATCCACATCTTCACCATGTAGAGCAATAGCCCATTTCCTAGTGGCATGACCAAGTTTTTGGTTGCCATCTGAATCTAATACCTGCGAAGTCAAAGAAAAACACACCAATATAGTAAGACATTAACAAAAATGAACGAAACTGAGAACAAGCGAATAAAAGGTGAAAGAAGCTTATTGTCTTGAAAGTTTAAGAGCATCACGACAATAGTGATGCAAGAGGAATGCTTGTGAAAGAGAGAATAGAATGGCTCGTCATGGTGACAGTATAGGAATGCTTGTTGAAGAGAGAATGGTGCCGGAGAGCAAGAGAAAGTGGATGGTTGTTTTGGGTCACCACGCGGGAAGGTTTCAAAATGGAGCTCTGGTTTGATTTTGGGTCCACATCTCTTGATACAACAAGTGAACCATAAAAGAATAAAAAACAAATCTTATCATTAATGCCACATGCTTGTAACAACATAAAGTACTATTTTCTTTTTCATATTTTTACCCTTTTTTGTGGAATTTCTACATTACATTGGCCTTCTTCTCATTGGTGGTTGAGAGACATTTTTTCAAAACCCTAAAAGGCACTAAATGAGCTCCTAAGTTTTTCCTAATGCATATTCCTAGGATTGGATTTTGGATTATGGTGCTTCATTCCATGCTATTCCCCATAGGGAATGGTTCTCCACTTATTTTAGTGGAAAGACAGGTTGTGTGCAGCTTTGAAATAACTATGCATGTGGCATAGTGGGAGCAGGTGACATAAAGTTTTCTTTTGTAAATGGGTCTACATTTGTTTTGAAAAATGTGAGACATGTGCCTAAGCTAACCAAGAGTCTCATTTCAACAGGTCAGCTAGATGATGCTGGTTTTCATACCACTTTTGGCTATCAGAGTTGAAAATTTCAGAAGGGCTCTATGGTTTTGGCCAGGGGTGCCAAGTGTGGGACTTTGTATCCCTTACATGTATCAAGGGTGTTTGATCATGTTGTTGCAATGACTTAGGAGCCAAGTACTTCTTTATGGCATTGCAGGTCGGGGCACATGAGCGAGAATGAAATGAAACTCTTATGCTGTTTAGCTTATGTGCCGCATTTGATTTTTTCTGACTTTGAATTTGGTGAGCATCGTCTCTATGCAAAGCAAACTAAATCAGCCCATAAAAGAAGGGGAAAGAAAGAGCTTGAAAGGCTTGATTTGGTGCATTCAAACGTATGTGGTCCCATGCCTACACAGTCATTAGGCAAGGCTGAATACTATGTGACATTCATTGATTATACAACTAGGAAAGTGTGGGCTTATGCTATAGCTTGGAAGAGCGATGTGTTCCAGGTATTTCAAAAATTGTTGGCTTTGGCTGAAAATCAGTTAGGTAGAATGCTTAAATGCCTATGGACTGATAATGGTGGAGAGTATATCTCGCATGACTTTCAACATTTCTATGATATACATGGGATTAAGAGGGAGCTCACATCCCCTCGTACTCCAGAATAGAATCCAGTTGTTGCAGAACAGATGAACAATACCATTCAGGAAAGGCTGCAATGTATGCTTTCCAATGCAAGTCTTTCTGATGGTTTTTGGGATGAGGCAATGAAGACAGTAATGCATGTGATGAATAGATCACTTAGTAAGAGTTTGGATGATGGTATTCTTAAAGAGGCATGTTTGGGTATGAGGCGTATGCACATGTGCCAAAAGAGATTCGGAAGAAGTTAGATCCTAAGTCTTAGAAATGCATCTTTCTAGGTCATGGTGAAAGTGGAGACATGGGCTATCGTCTCTAGGATTTAGAGGCAAAGAAAATCATACGAAGCCATGATGTGGTCTTCAATGAGAAGAAGATGCATAAGACACCCACGAGGGATGTGAAAATGATGAGAATCACTTTCCAAGATGTGAATCCACTTGCATATGTTGATAGACAACAAGCTGTCCATGCACTAGAAATGGTGCCACCAGGTACTCCCACAGGTACACAATCAAGGGCAGATGATGGATAATCTATTGGTGGCAATGATGAGCTAAATGTGGCTGATATGCGAGCGGGACAACAAGCTGAAATGCCCTTGAGAAGAACATCTAGAGTGTCTAGACCACCTAAGAGATTTGTTCCAGGGGCAGACTATGTGATGCTCACTGATTTCGGGGATCCTTCTTGCTATAGAGAGGCTATGATGCACGAGGATCAGCACAAGTGGATTATGCTATGCAATCACATAAAGAATAAGACTTGGGACTCGATTTCTTTGCCACATGGAAAGAAAGCATTGCCATATAAATGGGTCTACAAGATGAAGGTCACAGGTGATGATGTGCCTAAGTACAATGCTTGTTTGGTTGCTAAAGGGTTTAAGCAAGAGAAGGGTGTGGACTTTGATGAGATCTTCTGTCCAATTGTGCAGATGACCACACTTAGATGTGTACTTGGACTTGTGGCAGTAGAGGATATGGAGCTTATGGAGATGGATGTCAAGACAGCTTTCTTGCATGGGGATTTGCATGAGGAAATTTACATGGTACAGCCGAAAGGCTTTGAAGAAAAGGGCAAAGAAAATTTGTTTTGCAAGATGAAAAAGAGTCTCTATGGCCTTAAGCAACCACCTAGAGAATGGTATCACAAGTTTGATGCTTTCATTCGGTCCCAGGGTTTCAAAAGAAGTGAGATTGATCACCACCTCTACACTAAAAGGGCTAAGGATAATAGCCTGATACTCCTGGCACTTCATGTGGATGATATGCTATTGGCTAGCAAGACATTGAAGGCCAAGTTGCATGAGGCCTTTGACATGAAGGATTTAGGACCTGTAGGTCATATTCTTGGTATGCGCATCACGCATGACCGGAGTAGGAAACTCCTTTGGCTTTCACAAGAGGAGTATGCTACAAAAGTGTCGCAACATTTTAATATGGAGCTAAAGGGAAGGCAGTAAGTACTCCATTGCCTCCATATCTGAAACTGATTCAGGAAGACAGTCCCAAATCAAATGAGAAGAGGGCTTATGCATCAGCGGTTGGGAGTCTTATGTATGCTATGATAGCTACTCACTGCATTTCATGTAGACGAGTAGCGAGTGAGTAGCATGACCTGTCTATGATGGGTTAGGGGCCCACCATCGTCAAGTCTCAAATTGGAAGTTGGGACCTTAGGAATAAAATTTTAGGATTTATTTATAAATCTCAATAATATTTGAATGCTTTTAAAAGAATTTTAATTCGGACCTAGGTTAAGCCTTAATATTTCTTTTAATTTAAAAAAATATATTTACAGTACTCTCACTCTGTGTATCTCCTTTCTCTATTGACGAGAGGTTTGGGAGGATGATTGGATCTGATTGGTGTTGCTACCAAATGAAGTTGACACCTCTTGAAGCTGGGGCTACTGCCTTGTATGCCGTGTTGAGAGTTGTGGTGCCATGAGCACATGTAAAGCAAAGGTATGAGTAAAGGGCAAGCTGCCACATGGCATGGAGGAGATATCCCACATGTGAGCATGTAGTATGCATGTAAGCACCCACTCCTATAAAAGGGAGGTTCATTTGAAGCAATATCAATCAAGCACTTTGCACTATCTCAAGATTCTCTTTATGAGTCCAATCTAATCTATCTTGGGACCTAATTGACTTGAGTTATAGATCATGATCTCTTACGATTTATCCACCTTAGATGAGTGTTGTCATTAGAGTGAATTAGGGTCCATAGGAGATCTTGGTCCATGTGCTTTCATAAGCCAATCACGTACTCGCCGATGAATGAGTAATGGGCTCCATTGGATTCGAAGACTCCATCCACAATTATCCTTTTGACTCTAGCTTTGTGGAAAGGGCGGCCACAAAATCCTCATCGCTTGCAGATTATCCATTCTTCTCAGGTGCAACATTGATTCAGGGGGAAAAATATTTTCCATAACGCATTCCAAGAGTTGGTGACTATCCTTACCAATTCCGGACAGTCAAGCATAATTTCCTACAGAAAGCTTAAAGAAAGCATGGCGAGGGTCTAGGATCCTACAACGACTAATGGTAGCTCCAACCCCTCAGTACGGCCAAGGCAAAATTGTGAAGGATCTTTGTTTGGGCACTGCTTATGACAGTATGGATCAACATCTCCACTAGTTGTGGAGGAGATACACGCATGCACAGAAGAAGAAAGGTACAAATATTGGAAAGAGACCAACTTGCCTACAAAGGTAACATGTTTCGTAAGGATCCACGATTGCGCAACAACTGCTTGAATCATCATTGAAAAGTTAAAAGGCATGATTTGCTACAGAAGGGTAATGTGTTTCATAAGCATCCATGACTACACAATAGCTATTGGAATCATCATTGAAAAGGTGAAGTATCTACTACAATCCCAATCACGTTGCTAGGTACCTAAAAGGTTCCTAATTTTTGGATGATTGCTATAATGGATGTCATCTAATGCTCTTCGTAACCTACCCTATTGATTAACTCTTCATAATATATGGGGATTTTGACCACTTACAAAGAAATCACTTGCGAATCTACCCTATTGATAAGCTCTTCAGAATCTATGGAGATTTTGACCACTTGCAAAGAAATCATGCATGATGGCACTACAGCCTCACTACAGCTCAATGTACTTTGCAGGTTGGTCCACTATGGTAAGCATTCATCGTTGCTACAAAGTTATCATCCATGTGTGTATTGCATGGAATCCAATCCATTGGAAGACATCAATTTTACTTGCCATAAATCTATGTTATTTTAAAAAGGTACAAATATTTTGAAAATCAGTAGGAGCAAAAGACTTGTCTAATACTAGATAGTTATTTCAAATTACAATGAAAGGAAATGTCTATGTTGTTATTGTAGAATGGGAACATGCTTTAGAAGATGAACACCTCAATATGAGCTACAAATAGGACAGAAGCTATATGGTCTACATAAGGTAGTTCCCAAAAGGTGTCTCAAATGTGAGAACATTCCCAATTATCTCCTAATGGAGCCATGCACAATTGGCAATAGCACTCTTGTTAGACTAAGTGGTAGAAACAATGCAATAGCATATAATCAACCTCAAAAGCTACAGATGGAGTACCAATAGAGTCTTTTCTCATTAATCTGCAAAGCATCAAGTCTAGCACATCTTGATACCCATGAAATAAACACGCGTCAATTAATTTGTTACATGTAAAGGACAAAGGACCTCAGATTGAAGTGTCAGAAGTATGAAATGAAAGTTTGAGATACACTATCGATCATGATTCGAAAGTCAAAGGAGGTTAAAAGTTTAAAATGGAAGTTTGAGATGATAGGACGAAGCGATTGAAAGGCTAATTCATTCAAAGAAATTCTATACTGCTATGACTATTATATCAAAGGTGCATGTGGTGAGGAACTTGTAAGAGGTACCTATTTGGATGATTGGAAGTTCTATAAGGATATGTGTAAGGTATATGGATGGATTAGATGTTCAATATGTGAGTCGGGGTTCGAATAACACCTATTTCATTAATTTTGGACTCGTGCATTGTCCAAATTCATTTTGTGAGATAATTTTGGATAAAACATTAAAAAAAAAGAGGCTCTTATAAAACAAAACATTGAGTCAAAAAGGAAGGTTTTAAAAAAACAAATTAGAAAAAATGACGTGAGATGTTATTAAGACTAGTGTACATTAAAATCAAATTAGAAAAAATGGCGTGACATGTTATGAAAACTAGAGTACATTTCAAAAAGAGCACATCACATTTGTACAAGAAGTAGATCATATAACTCAAAGCCATATGGTGTCAAAAAACACCTTAATACAGTCTCTCTTATCTTCTTAATCACACAAAGTCTAGAAGATCTCATCATTGGTCTCTCTTATCTTCTCAACAACCCAATCTTTCACTGCCTCCATAGCTGTATCCTCAACATAATTACATGCGAAGAAGAAATTTAAGCAATCACAAATTGTTTCTTTATAATTTCTCTAAGAGGCTCTTATTGTTCTCTCAGCATCCGCATCAAATTGCCCATGACAAGAGCTGCGATAATGCAGGTTACTTAAGAAGTCTAAGAGATCTTGTCGTGCTTTTATCATATGTCTTAAAAGTCTTTCACTCTCTGCTATCTTGAGAGTCTCCTCCCTCTCTGCATGCCTTTGTGCATCAAATTCCTCTCTCTCCATGTGTGTCAAAGGAGAACCTTATTGAATTCTGGCCTCTCTCTGTGCTCCTTGGTCAGCAATCCATTCTTTGAGATTGTTAATTCCGAACTCCACGTCTTCGACAATGCCAAGGACATCCATGGGTGGGGAGATGATAAAGAAAGGGAGATGGACTACGATGCAAGAAAGAAGAGAGTGTCTGTGGAAGGACTAGGATGGAAGAATATAAGTTAATGAGAAGCGCTAGGATGGATGAAAGAAGAGAGTGTTTGTGGAAGAACTATTATAGAAGAATACAAGTTATCAGGATGGATGAAAGAAGAGAGTGTTTGTGGAAGGACTAGGATAGAAGAATACAAGTTACTCAGAAGGACTAGGATGTAAGAAATAAGAGAGTGTTTATGGAAGGACTAAGATGGAAGAATACAAGTGCACTAAGGCACGATGTGTTCATTATGATAAGGATAAGGGTTGGAATAAAGTGAGAGGCACGATGTGTTCACTATGATAAGGATAAGGGTTGGAATAAAGTGAGTGGAGATTGTCCAACTGAATAAAATTTTGCGGAGCATTGGGAATGCTATACTTTAAGTGAGTGGAGCATTGGGAATTGATACTTGCGAGTGAAATATATTACAAGTGAGAGAGAGAGAGAGCGATATGATAAGGATAAGGGTTGGAATAAAGTGAGAGAAGCATTGGGAATGCTCTACTTTAAGTGAGTGGAGATGATAAGGATAAGGGTTGGAATAAAGTGAGAGAAGCATTGGGAATGCTCTACTTTAAGTGAGTGGAGACTGTCCAATTGAATAAAATTCTCATCACACAAGGATTTATTTCCAAATAATCACATCATCACACATTCATATCATAAAATTGTGTGCATGAAGAAATATATTACAAATATTACATCATCACATATTATCAAAATTCTCATCACACAAGGATTTATTTCCAAATAATCACATCATCACACATTCAAATCATAAAATTGTGTGCATGAAGAAATATATTACAAATATTACATCATCACATATTCATATCAAAATTCTCATCACACAAGGATTTATTTCCAAATAATCACATCATCACACATTCATATCATAAAATTGTGTGCATGAAGAAATATATTACAAATATTACATCATCACATATTCATATCAAAATTCTCATCACACAAGGATTTATTTCCAAATAATCACATCATCACACATTCATATCATAAAATTGTGTGCATGAAATAATTATATAAATATCATCAGTAAATGCCACTTAAGTAATAAGTCACAAATTGGTGTATAATCAACAAAAACTACAAACACAACATCATACATGCATCACAACTCTTCTGATGCTTCTAGTGGAGACTGTGGCAACTCTTCTTATGCTTCCAATGGAGGCTGTGGTGCTCTAGATGTACACTCAGTCTCTACTTCTGTAGTATGTAGTGCTTTCGGAGTAGACTCAGTATCCTCTTCCTTAAACGCAAGCGGAGGCTACGGCAACTCTTCTGATGCTTCTAGTGGAGGCTGTGGTGCTGTAGGTGTACACTGGGTCTCTACTTCTTCTGTAGTGTGTAGTGCTTTCATAGTAGACTCAGTCTCCTCTTCCTTAAATGCAAGCTCTGATATTGCTTCAGTTGCACGTTGTATTCTAATGGCAGCAATTAGGTCTCGAATGATTTTAGCCCTAAACAATTGTATATCCTCCTCTGAATATTTGAGCTCCAAAGAGTCTTCTGATGAGATCTGTGGCTTAAGTGAGAAAATTTCTTTGAAAATCAACATGCAGTTGTAGGCAACTCTCCACCCACAACTATGCCCATCTTCCTGCTCTACTACTAAACGCTTTTGGAAGTCTACCGAGTCTTTGTACTGTCCTGTTTCTCTGATAGCAGATACCAAATCGACCTGCTCATCATGACATATTAAAAAAACTTAGTGTGTCTATTACAAAAACTTAGTGTGTCTATTACATAAGGTACATAATATAGAAGTAACAACAGATTAATAGAATACTTACGTTTGCACTGAGCCATGAAAGCGTGCAATCGAGTTAACAAACCAACAATAGTTGTCTTCAAGGTCCCAAACCACCAGACTCCAATGTTCCCTACACGAATAATTAAGAACCATTATTATTTAACACAATGTTGCCATAAAGGTTGCCATGATACTTACATCTCATGATATGCCATAAATAGGACTCGCACGCCATGTAAATGTAAAGGCTGTAACAATTTACAAACATCGGCTATTGTCTTTCTGCTATCGCTAAGTATAGGAGAAAGGAGGGAATCCAACATATACATACGGTTTTGTACGACTCTACCAAATCGTGAGATAACTATACTGCACCAACAAATAAATGAATATTAGCTTATTAGATTTAATCAAAATATTGAATTATCAAGCAGAGAAAAA
The DNA here is from genome assembly GCF_047967505.1 of Dipteris shenzhenensis. NCBI lineage: Eukaryota > Viridiplantae > Streptophyta > Polypodiopsida > Gleicheniales > Dipteridaceae > Dipteris > Dipteris shenzhenensis. Next base: position 21,624,130 of record NC_141617.1, on the reverse strand, counting down.
GTTTGTATCAAACCTGAGAATGGCCATCATAACGTTGTTATTGACCTCATTTGAAGCTCTAGAGAGAATTGAAATCTCCTCTCCCCCAAATTCAAGATACTGAGGTCTATGTTGAATCATAACCCTAACATTAAAAGAGCTTCCCAATTCTTCCAATGAAGCCATGTTTGTAGAGTTGAGGTCTTCTATCCTCTTTGACTCTTTGACGGCATTCATTTTGCAATCAATGATTGCTCGAATGGTACATGTTATAAATGCATAGAGATGCAAATCCGTATATGCTGACAGTGTGGTGTCATTTTGTATCTCAAAAATTTGACCAAGTACCAAAAAGCAATTGTAGCCCACCCTCCATCCACAATTATAGATGTGGCTATTCTCTTGATGTGATACCTGACATGTTATATACTCTATTTGTTGTGCCAAGTCACATTGCCGCATTACTATGTCGATAGCACCTACTAACTTTCGAGCTGATCTGCACATCAAAACATATAACAACAGTGAATATGTGCATTGCATATAAATCTACATGTCAAGAAGTGACAACAAGTGTAGTCTATACTTGCTCTAACACATTGCCATGGACGGATGTCATTGAGTTGGCAAAGAAGCACTTCTTCGCAAGGATGTCCACGACTACTAGACTCCAATGTGAGCTGCATTATCAATAAAGAATAATTACTGTGTTTGAGACAATTCTAGCAATGCAATAGAAAAAACAAGTAGGGCTTGATGCTTACTTCTCATAATATGCTGTAAAAATAACTCGTGCGTCATTCATAGGAACATGCTTCAACCACTTGCAAACATCCTCTATGGTTTCTTCTTTGTTGCTAAGCACTTCTAAAATACAAGGATCGAGCATATATGAAACACTTTGTATATTTTGCGGAAAATTTGCTATAACATTACTATATTAAAAAAAAAAGGTATTAGCTTCTTGGGTTTAATCAAAATAGGCAAAGTATAAAGCCAAGGAAAAGGCTGCATCAAACTTGAGGATGGTTGTAATGACTTTGACATTAACCTCATTCTTAGGATTCAAGAGGATTGAAATCTCTTCTTCACCAAATTCAAAAAAATGAGGTTGTTGTCGAATTAACAACATAGCGGTGAATGAACTTCCAATCTGCTCCAATAGATTCATATTTTCATGACTCATCTTATTGAGAGAGCAGTCTACATCGTATTCTTCTTCACTTGCTATGTCCTCCACATCCTCCTTCTACCATAAAAATATAAAAAAGTTATGCGATGTACACATCCCAAATAAAGGCTTAAACAAGTAGATAAAGTTTCATACATGCTTTCATTAGAGTGAGTCTCTCCTCCGCTTGGAGCAAAAATTTAAAAAGGTTTCATACATGCTTTCATTAGAGTGAGTCTCTCCTCCTCTTGGAGGAAAAATTTAAAAAGTTATGAGATTTATACATCCCAAATAAAAATAATGGTTTAAATAATCATAGAAGTATAAAGATAGCATGCTTTCATTAGACTCAGTCTCTTCTCCTCTTGGAGAAAAATATAAAAAGGTTATGAGATTTACACATCCCAATTAAAGGCTTGAACAAGCATACAAGTATAAAGATAAGGTTTTATACATGCTGCAATGTAGTCATATTTTCACGTTGTTTCCCAATGGTAGTAATTAGACGCTGAATACTCTCAGCCCGAAATGCTAGCAGATCGGCTTCTGTATATGATTCCATTTTGACTGGTAACTCCAAATCAAAAATCTCTCTAAGAAACAACATGCACTTGTAGGCAACTCTCCACCCACAGCTGTGTCCATCTTTTTGCTCCACTGGCAGACGTCTTTTGAATTCTACTTGATCTTGTTGCTCCGTGGTTGTTTTGACAGTAGATACTAGCCGATATGCAGCACTGTCCATCATGACATATTAAATATATTAATATGTCATGATCATAAGATACAAAATAAGAAAGTATTAAAAATATTAAGAGAATAATTACCTTGGGGAGTTGGCATGATAGCCTTCTATTGAATTCACAAACCATAAACGGTTGAGTTCAAGGTCCCAGAAGATCAGCCTCCAATGTGAGCTACACGACCAAAATAAAAATGATTATTGTTTTACACAAACTTGCCAAAGAAATAGTAAAAATAAGGTTAGAGTTGATACTTACGCCTCATGATAAGGCATTAAGATGACTCGCACCCCATCTAAATTCAAAGGGCTTAACCAGGTACAAACATCTTCTATAGTCTTTTGAGGAGAGCTAAGAATAGAAGAAAGGAGAGCATCGAGCATGTAGACACGATGCTGCACTGCACTAGGAAGCTGAGAAATAACTACACTGCACCAAGAAATAAACAAACATTAGCTCATAGAATTGATTTGCATTCTGCACTAGGAAACTGATATATAACTACACTGTGAATAAATAAACAAATGTTAGCTCATTGAAGTAGCAACAAATAAACAAACGTTACCTGAGAATGGCTAAGATAAGATTGTCATTAACCTCTTTTAAAGGATTGGAGAGGATTGAAACCTCCTCTCTACCAAAGCTTAAATACTGAGGTTCTTGTTTCAAAATGATCCTAACTTCAAATGAGCTCTCCATTTTATCCAATGCAGCTAAATTTGATTCTTCAATCAAATTTAGAGGTGGTTGCATTGTTGAAGTAGAAGGGAGTGCCTCCGTATTGACTTCATCCATTTCTTCTCCCTCTATTGCCTGTAAACAAATATGAGAGATTAGATTCATTATCTTTAAATTTAAATCTTATTTAAAAAATTGTATTTAGTTGAGAAATAGAGAGTTCATACCGCTAAGTATTGTTGTAGTGGCCTTTTTTCATAACCCTACGAGCCATAATTATCAAAGAAGGCATCATCATGTTTGTCTTCATCCACCAACCTCTCTGTGAACGGGTCATGTAAGTCCATCTTTTCATCATCATCGACTGGGACATTATGATCTTCAAGGTAATCATCCATGTCATCGGTGTCCTTGTGGTCTATCTCTTTTTCATAGCCTATGGTTAGATCTGCTTGAAGTTGGAAATAAGCCATGAAATGCTTATTTTCAATAATATTTGTGGAGTTGCCTTTTCTGAGGAGATCCTCAAATGAATATCCCATCCTGCACAAGGTGACCTCCCAACCTGCCGATAGCAAATTCTCCATCATGGTAAGCAAGAGACTCCCACTTTTTGCAGGACTTCCATAGTTGTTTTTTTGATAATGTATGGACCTGGGAATATCTTGCTCTTCTAGCATCAATCTCAAATTATTTGAATTCCCTCTTATGTTCTTTTGTAAAGAGTGATCAGGGTTGGGACTCCGCATATACAAAAAGAATGATTCAAGAGATTGAATCGCTATGCCACATTCTCTCTTGCCTCTCTTTGCTGCATAAACACCACTATAGATCTTCAAATCTGATGAATATGCTCGCTCTAGAGTAACCTGCATGGCTTCTTTGTCTTTTTTATCAACAAAAATGACAATGTTGCAAATCACCACTTTGTTAATGGTGGTATATACTATTCTATCAATGAAGTTATGGATATCATCGCTAGAAACTTCATTGATAAAGAATAGTTGTGGCTTATCCCATGCTAACTCATTCTTGAAGAAGTCATCTTCTGAGACTCCCCTGAAGTTCACAAGCTTTCCAGACTCTGCCGTAACCTCTACATTGAATTGAAAGCTTTGGTCCATATTTGTTGGCATCCTTATCTCGCTGATTAATCTTTTCACATATGCAACCACCTGTTGTGGGATTTCTTTTCTCATATAAGAGGTTACTATTTCCGACCCATCTTCATCCTTTTTAATCCACCTGTTTGCCCATAGCTTTACCTTGGGTGTTGACAGAGAAGCTATATGCTTCACCACATTATAGTCAATGTTACAATGAGTAAGTGGAATTTGTTTCTCTGACAGCAAATACTTAATGGCACTATGCACTGCATCACGCCTCGCCTGTACATTGATGCATTCTTCCATGTAGTGGTCTTTGTCTTTTTTTCCAAAAAACCATTCTTTCTTTAAAATTTTTTGTGCTGCCATGGATGCATACTTATCAGGTAAGTACTTTATAGGCCTCCACATCCTTGCCGTTAACTCCTTCTTATCCATTACCTTTGACTTACCGGAGATAAACAAAGGAGCTTCATAGGTCAGCTGTCCACGCTCACAAGCAATGCACGTTTCAAGCATCTCATTGAACACTTCAACAGGATGAAATATGATAGAAGTGTAGTCGGCATATCTGTCCCTCACCATGTTGAGGCTTGTCAGGCACAACTGCACTCAAAGAAGTATAGAAGTTCGTGAGTGTGTCGGCGTCTGCTTTTGTGACCTTTCGCTTCAAATCAGGATTTGGAGAACCAAATGTTGTCCATATAACCCTTGCCTTCTGTAAGACCTCTGATGTTGAGGATATCTTACGCTTTCCATGGACATAATGATTAAGTCTTTCGGACTCAATCAAATACTTGATCTCATGCTTGAATATAGATTGTTGCAGGATAATAATGGAATGAACTTATCTTTGAAATTGTTCTGGAGTGAGTCTTTTGCCCTCCTTTGCTTCCCTTGCGATCTGATTACAAGCATAAGCCCAATGTTGACCATCAATGGGCTGGAATCTGTAATGAAGGAGGAATTCCTTCTTTACTTCCTTTAGCATATTCTCACCTTGTGCCTCTTCGCCTTGTTCATGTGGAATATTTTTAAGAGTGTCTTTAAAGAATTGACTGAAGGTTTCCCCGAAATGTGTAGGCCCTGTAAATGTTATTTGATCTAGAAAACTATTTTTGGTTGGACAAAACATTATTGGGCACAAGACCACATTGCTTGCCACATGTTTCTTACCATCTCTCAAAGCCTCGTATATTTGCATTGCATAGGATGTGGAAGCTGCAGCTCTCTTTACTAATAGCCGAAGCCTTGATATATCACCACGTCCTTTGACCCTAGATATATCCCACATCATCATCTGTAATTGCTTCATTAAGACACAGATTAAGATTTTTGATTGATGTGAGTTCATCCTGATCATCTTTAGCCTCGGGTTCTGAGTCTTCTTCATCTTTCTCTTTTTTTAACTGTTTTTCATCCACATTATCTTTCTCTACAGTGGGACGATGTCTTTTTTACTGCTTGGAACCGTGGCTCTTGTAGTACTAGCCTTTTGCATTTCACATCGTGGTTTGCTAGCAAGAGCTTCTAGCATAACTGCAGTGGATCGACCTTGATCTTCTTCAATTTTTTTTAATTCCCGTGCGCTCAAGGCTTGTTTTTCATCATCCTTAGTTACATCCACCATTTCTTGCTCTAGAAGTTTGCGCTCATGTTCTACATGTTTGTGACAGTGTGCCTGTTCTTCTTGTCCCTGCATCGAAGTCTGAGCTTTTTGATCTCCTTCATGTGAAGATCCTTGAATATGAGGAGCATATTTTGCATCCTGAAAGTATTCAAACATTATCTTTGCATGCATCCTTTTTGCCACCACACTAGGAAATTGCTCCCAAGTATATGAAAGAGTCTCCAATGCACTTTGCAGCTCTAGAAACTTTGATAGTTGAGGAGGAGGCATCACAAAGGTCTTTGAGTCTCTCCTTGACACAATAAAATGAATACCGCCAACTTCAGGATCTGAACTCTTTGTTAAAATATCCACAAAGGTGTCTTTTCGCTGTATTATTATGCTTACCACAAGGCTTGAAGTCATATCTTTTTTGAAGAAAGTAGCATCCCATGGATCTTCAACACCATTGAACTCCCTTTTTGACATAAGTAGAAAGAGTCTCTTTTCCTTTTGATGAAGAAACCAAGCTCTTCTGTCCATGTGATATCGAGTCCACCTACAAAAGCCATTGGGGCTATATTCCTTTCCTTTGAAATTCAAAGTGACATCAGAAACCCATTCTCTGATCTCAGAGTCATTTAGGATAGCCATCACATTAGCTGATTGCTCCATAATCCTACAAGAAAAGATAATGAAGAATTTAGATACATACAAGTAAAGTACAATATACAACCCTTGATACAATAAATGTGGGAAATAGCCCAAAAGGTTTTACAAGGCTTCATATGGCAATAAATGTGGGAAATAGCCTAAAAGGCTTTACAAGGCTTAAATATTTGTACAAATGTAAAAAAATTAGCCAATAAAGCTTTACAAGTAATATAAAATGTCGTCTAGTGATAAAGCTTCAATCTTCGTGAAGACATGTAATCTGTCCATCCATTGATTTGCCCTCTAGTCATAAAGCTTCAATCTTCGTGATGACATGTAATCTGTCCATCCATTGATATCTGTGCACTGATACCCAACTGATGCAATCTATCCACTAAAAACTATTCCACTGATATCCACTTATGCAGCCCACATGATATCCACTTATGCATCCCACTGATACTCGTTAAATAGTGAATGGTCGGGATGGTCGGGTTTATTACAAGGTGCTTCATATGACAATAAATGTAAAAAATAGCATAGAAGGCTTTAGAAGGGTTTTTATGACAATAAAGGAGCTTAAATATTTATACAAATGCAATAAAAATAACCAATAATCATCAAGCTCCAATATGTCCCATGACATGTAATCTGTCCACTGATATATGTAATCTGTCCACTGATATCTGCTCATGCAATCTGCCCACTGATAAACTTCTTGGTAAATGGTAAAAGGTCTTATTTAATAGCATGTTATGAGTGTTAAACCGCATGTGAGCGAAGGGACTGACAACGATTAGGAACTAGTTAGAAAAATTTGAGCATGGCTTCGATTGGCAACTTGGAGAATTGTCTCTCCTCTAAGGCAATCTAATCTATGCTAAACTATGCTAAACCAACCGTCGAAGCGAAGAAAAGCAATAAATAATTTCTCTTTCTGTGTTCATTTTAATGTGCTAGGGTTTAAGAGGCTTAAATATGCAAAAGAAGGGGTTGTGATGTAGAGGCTAAACCTGCATGTGAGATAAATGAAGAACAAGTATCTAAAGAAAAGTTAACATTTTTCAATTTAAAAGATGAATATATATAAAAATATTATCTCCCCTTCAAAACAAACCATAAATTCACTCTTTTATAATTTTTTAAAAGTATAATATAAAACATGTAAATATATAAAACTCTCTTTACTTTCTCTCTCTCTCTCTCTCTCTCTCTCTCTCGCGACTCCTAAATCTCTCTGTAGCCATAGTCAAGACACCTCATTCTCTCTCTTAATCTCTCTCTCTCTCTCTGACAACTCTTATGTGTTTTCCTCTCTATCCTCATCCCGCTTATTCTCTCTCTCCCTCTCCCTCCCTCTAGCACAGAAGTTTCATTCCTCCCTCTCTCTCCCTCTCTCTCTTTCTCTCCCTCTCTCTCTCTCTCCCTCTCTCTCTTTCTCTCTCCCTAAGTCTCCCTCTTCTCTTCTCTCTCTCTCTCTCTCTTTCCCTCTCTCCTCTCGCCACGTTTCATTCTGATAAACATCTCTCTCTCTCCCTCTCTCTCCCTCTCTCTCTTTCTCTCTCTCTCCCTCTCTCTCTTTCCCTCTCTCTCTCTTTCTCTGTCTCCCTCTCTCTCTTTCTCTCTCCCTCCCTCTCTCTCCCTACTCTCTCCCTCCCTCAAGCAGCCACGGCCCCCAGGAGACCCTCTTCTCTCTCTTAATCTCTCTCCCCCTCTCTCCTCTCTCTTTCTTTCCCTCCCTACTCTTCTCTCTCATTTAAGGAGCCCCTCTTCTCTCTGTGAATCTCTCTCTCTCTCTCCCTCTCTCCCTCTCTCTTGGCAGCCACAGCCGCCAAGATCCCCTCTTCTCTCTCTTAATTTCTCTCTTTCCCTCTCTCCTCTCTCCTCTCTCTTTCTCTCCCTCCCTATTCTCTCATTTCTCAAATTTACAAACTCAAATATAAATAAAAAACTAATTAAAATAGAACTCAAAAACTCAAATAAGAAACTAATTTAATCCCTCTCTCTCCCTCTCTCTCTTTCTCTCTCTCTCCCTCTCCCTCTTTCCCTCTCTCTCTCTTTCTCTCTCTCCCTCTCTCTCTCTTTCTCTCTCTCTCCCTACTCTGTCCCTCCCTCAAGCAGCCACGGCCCCCAAGAGACCCTCTTCTCTCTCTTAATCTCTCTCCCCCTCTCTCCTCTCTCTTTCTTTCCCTCCCTACTCTTCTCTCTCATTTAAGGAGCCCCTCTTCTCTTTGTGAATCTCTCTCTCTCTCTCCCTCTCTCCCTCTCTCTTGGCGGCCACAGCTGCCAAGAGCCCCTCTTCTCTCTCTTAATTTCTCTCTTTCCCTCTCTCCTCTCTCCTCTCTCTTTCTCTCCCTCCCTATTCTCTCATTTCTCAAATTTACAAACTCAAATATAAATAAAAAACTAATTAAAATAGAACTCAAAAACTCAAATAAGAAACTAATTTAAAAAGAATTGTAATGCCTTCTAAAAGACCCCCCTCCTCCAAAACTTTAACAATAAACTAATTGAAAAAGAATTATAAGTAAAGAAAAAGAATTACAAGACGAATTTTAAGAAATAGAACTCAAAAACTTTAACAAGAAACTAATTGAAAAAGAATTGTAAGTAAAGAAAAAGAATTACAAGACGAATGAAAAAGAATGCGAGTACCTGGAAAAAGTGAAAAAAGTAAGGCTCCGCTTATCTGGAAAAAGTGAAAAAAGTAAGGCTCCGCTTATCCTTTCTCTTCCGCTCTTGGTTGCTTCAATGAAATGAGGAGAGAGTTAAAATGAATGAATGGAAAGAAAAGTATATATAAGAAAAACTAGACCACTCCTCCTACGCATAAATTTGAATTTTCAAAAAAGAGAGGGAAATTTGAATTCATTAAAAATTTGAATTCAAATTTGTGTTCAACATTCTTCTCATACTTTCTTCTCGTACGTTCCTTTTGAATTCAAATTTGTGTTCAACATTCTTCTTGATACTTTCTTCAACATTCTTCTCGATACTTTCTTCTCGTAAGTCCTTTCCATTCTTCTCGTAAGTCCTTTTCATTCTTCTCGTAAGTCAAATCTTATTTGTCGCTCTTGCTCGTGATAGTAAGTCAAATCCTCCTCTCCCCTCTCTCTCCTTCTGCTCCCTCCTCTCCTCTCCCTCTCTCTCTCTCTCCTCTCTCTCCTTCCTCTCCCCTCCCTCCCTCCCTCCCTCGACCGCCGCCCTCCACCCTTCCCCTCCCCTCCCTTGCCCTCCCCCCTTCCCCTCCCCTCCCTTCCCCTTCCCTCCCCTCCCTCCGCCGCCAAAACTCCTCGCTCCCTCGACCCCCCGCCCTCCCCTCCTCCCCTCCCCTCCCTCCGCCACCAAAACCCCTCCCCCCGTCGACCCCTCCCCTCCCGCTCCCCCCCTCCCCTTCCCCCTCTACCCCCCCCTTTCCCCTTTCCCCCCCTGCCCCCGTCCCACCCCCTTTCCCCCGGCCCCGTCCCAACCCCTTACCCCTCCACACCCCCTTCCCCCCTTCCCCAGGGCTGGCGGCCGTGGCCGCTAGCCCCCCCCCTACCCCCTTCCTCCCCTACCCCCTTTCCCCCTGTACCCCCTTTCAGCCACCCTCCCCCCTTCCCTCGGGCTGGCGGCCACGGCCGCCAGCCCCCCCCTCTCAGCCCTCCCCCCCCTCTTCCCCACCCTCCCTTTGCGGCCCCCGGGCTGGCGGCCGCCAGCCCCCCCTCTCGCACCCCTCTAACCCTTCGTGGCCGCAGCCCCCCCCCTCTCAACCCTCCCCCCCTCTTCCCCACCCCCCTTCGCGGCCCCTGGGCTGGCGACCGCGGCCACTAGCTCCCCCCCCTCTCGCACCCCTCTTCCCCACCCCCCTTCGCGCCCCCGGGCTGGCGGCCGCGGCCGCCAGCCCCCCCCTCTTGCACCCCTCTTTCCTACCCCCCCTTCGCGGCCCCCAGCCCCCCCCCTCTCGCACCCCCCCTCGCACCCCCTCCCCCCCTTCACCCCCGCCACCCCCCTTCCCCACCCCTCTCCCCCCCCCTCCCCCCTTCCCTTGGGCTGGCGGCCGCCAACCCCCCCCTCTCAGCCCTCCCCCCCCCCTCTTCCCCACCCCCCCTTCGCGACCCCCCAGCCCCCCCCCCCCCTCTTAGCCCTCCCCCCCCTCTTCCCCACCTCCCTTTCCCCCCCACACACCCCCCTCCCCGCCCCCGAGCTGGCGGCCGCGGCCGCCAGCCCCCCCCCCTCTCAGCCCCTCCCACCCCCTTCACCCCTCCTACCTCCTTCCTCCCCACCCACCCCCCTCCTCGCCCCCGAGCTGGCGGTCGCGACCGCCAGCCCCCCTTGTCCCGCCTCTCAGCCCTCCACCCTGTTCACCCCTCCCACCCCCTTCCCCCCCACCCACCCCCCTCCCCGCCCCCGAGTTGGCGGTCCCCCTCTCAGCCCTTCCCCAAGCCCCCCCCCCTTTTCCCCACCCCTCCTCCCTCCCCCTCCCCCGGGCTCGCGGCCGCGGCCGCCAGCCCCTCCCACCCCCTTCCCTCTCCCCCCCCTTCCCCCCCTCCCCACCGCCAGCCCCCCCTCCCCTCCCCCCTTCCCCCTCCCCCCTTCCCCCCTCCATGGGAGACCCAGTCCCCCCCTTCCCCCCCCCCCCCCCCCGCCCCCCCTCCCTCCTCCTTTCCTCCCTCTACTCAGCCCCACCCTCTTCCTCCCTTCCTCCTCCCTTCCCTCCAGCCCCTCCATCCTCTTCTTCTCCTCCCCTGAACCTTTCTCTCTCTAGTTCCTCTCTCTTCAAATTAAAAAAAAAAATCTAGAAAAAGAATTAATCAAAAAAATTTGCAAGTACCTGGAAAAAGTTTGTAAGTTTGCTCTTTCTTGCTTTCTTGCTCTTCCTTCCTTGCTCTCTTGATCGTCCTTGCTTTCTTGCTTCAATGAATGAAATGAGGGGAGAATGAATGAAGAAGGAAGACTATATATAAGAAAAATTAGGTTTTCCTCCTCCTCTCCTACTGGCTTTCCATTCCTCCCCTCTCTCCTATTGGCTTTTCATTTATCCCCTCTCCCATTGGCTCCCATTACTCCCCCTCTCCCATTGGACCCCCATCCCTCATCCCAATCTTCCATTAGCCCTCCCCACATCCATCCATTTCTTCTTCCTCCCCATTGCCACCACTCCCATCCCACATTTCCACCACTCCCATCCCATATTTCCACCACGTCCCATACTCCTCCCATTTCCCAAAATCCCATATTTCCCCATCTCACCCTCCTCTTTTTCATCCCCTATTAACTCCTCACTCATTTCACTCCCTTATTATCCTACTCCCCTATTACCTTCCACTCTCCCATTCCATTCTTCCCTCCCCACTCTCACTTCCACTTCCCATTACTCACTTGCCATTTGAAAACTATTAATATATTATTATACTATTTTTTATACTTATTATCATACACCCTTCTTACTTCCCTCTCCCATTCCACTCCTCCCTCCTCACTCCCACTTCCACTTCCCATTACTCACTTGCTATACACATTTGCAAACTATTAATATATTATTATATGATTTTTTATACTATTTGCAAAATTACATGTGGGCAAAATCACAGGTGTCAAAGCGATCCTATTGTGGTCATACAACAACTGTGCTTTTATTCAAGGGCATATTTATCCTCATCAACAAGCTTATTTACTCAAGGTATGAAGTGCATAATTTGTGCACTAGGTGTTTACTTTGTATCAAAATTGTTTGCCACACACACACACATATACACATATCGAGAATTTTCTAATATTATCGCATCTACATTTCTCCGATGGGCACAAAACTTTGTACACACCTCAACCTAGGTCTTATTGACTTGCATACAAAGTGGTGCACCCATCTCATAAGTACTTGTTCGGATAACACACCTCCAAACGTATTTTATGACGATTGTGCATAACACTAGGAACAAAATGGTGTATCATGTGAGATCGACTATGCAAAGCATATCCAATGGACACAAGACTTTACATGTTCCTCAACCTAGGCAGTATTGACTTGTGTGCAAAGTGGCATCCCCATCTGATAAGTACTTGTTTGAAAAATACACCTACGATCGTGTTTTTTGACCGTTGTACATGACACCAAGGCCAAAAACGGTATTTAATACTCAATCTACCATGTAAAGCATATCCGATGGGCACAATACTTTCCACGTGCCTCAAAAGCGATGGTATGGTATTCCATGCAAAGTGGAACGCCCATTCAATAAGTACTTTTTAGAATATCACACGTAGGACCATGTTTTTTATTGGTTGTTGTCCATGACACTAAGGCAAAAACGCTGATTTATGCTTAATCGCCAATGCAACGCATATGCGATCATCACACTACTTTGCACACATCTCAACCTAGGTATTATTGACTTACATGCAAAGTGGCCTGCCCATCCCATAAGTACTTAGTCGAATAACACATCTAGGACCGCGTTTTTTGACGATTGTGCATGACACTAAGGCCAAAACAGTGTTTAATGCTTGTTCGACAATGCAAAGCATATCCGATGGGCACAATAATTTGCACACACCTTCAATTAGGTGGAATCGACATACATGCAAAGTGGCACGCCCATCCCATAAGTGCTTGATCGGATAACATACCTAGCAGCGTGTTTTTTTACGGATGTGCATGACACGAGCAAAAATAGTATTTAATGCTTGATCGACCATGCAAAGGATATCCGATCGGCACAACACTTTTCGTACACCTCAACCTAGGTGGTATTGAAATGCTCTGAAAGAGGCACAACCATCCAATAAGTACTTGGTCAGATAACACACCTAATGGCGTGTTTTTTTGTGGATGTCCATATCACTAGGGAAAAAATGGTTTATAATGTGTGATCGACCATGCAAAGCATATCCAATGGTGGCAATACTTTGCACGCACCTCAACGTAGTTGAAACGGACTTGCGTTCAAAGTGGATCCCCCATTTGATAAGTACTTATTTGAATAACACACCTACGGCCATGTTTTTTTACGGTTGTACATGACACCAAGGCCAAAAACGGTGTATAATGCGTGATCGACCATGTAAATCATATCCGATGCTGACAATACTTCGCACACACCTGAACGTAGTTGAAACGGACTTGTGTGCAAAGTGGAGCCCCCATCCGATAAGTACTTGTTTGAATAACACACTTAGGACCGTGTTTTTTCATGGTTGTGCATGACACTAAGGCAAAAACGGTGTTTTAGACTTGATCGACAATGCAAAGCATATCGGATGGGCACAATACTTTGCACACACCTTCAAATAGGTGAAATAGACTTACATGCAAAGTGGCACGCCCATCCCATAAGTGCTTGATCGGATAACATACCTAGCAGCATGTTTTTTTACGGATGTGCATGACACTAGAGCAAAAATAGTATTTAATGCTCGATCGACCATGCAAAGGATATCCGATGGGCACAACACTTTTCATACACCTCAACCTAGGTGGTATTGAAATTTTCTCAATGAGGCACACCCATCCGATAAGTACTTGGTCAGATAACACACCTAATGGCGTGTTTTTTTACGGATGTGCATATCATTAGGGAAAAAATGGTGTATAATGCGTGATCGACCATGCAAAGCATATCCGATGGTGACAATACTTTGCACACATCTCAACCTAGTTGAAATGGACTTGCGTGCAAACTGGAGCCCCCATCCGATAAGTACTTGTTTGAATAACACACCTAGGACCGTGTTTTTTCATGGTTGTGCATGGCACTAAAGCAAAAACGATGTTTTATGCTTGATCGACAATGCAAAGCATATCCGATGGGCACAATACTTTGCACACACCTTCAACTAGGTAGAATCAACTTACATGCAAAGTGGCACGCCCATCCCATAAGTGCTTGATCGGATAACATACCTAGCAACGTGTTTTTTTACAGATGTGCATGACACTAAAGCAAAAATAGTATTTAATGCTCGATCGACCATGCAAAGGATATCCGATGGGCACAACACTTTTCGTACACCTCAACCTAGGTGGTATTGAAATGTTCTCAAAGAGCCACACCCATCCGATAAGTACTTGGTCAGATAACACACCTAAGGGCGTGTTTTTTTGCGCATGTGCATATCACTAGGGAAAAAATGGTGTATAATGCGTGATCGACCATGCAAAGCATATCCGATGGTGACAATACTTTGCATGCCCTGCAACGTAGTTGAAATGGACTTGCGTGCAAAGTGGAGCCCCCATCCGATAAGTACCTAGAGTTTGAATAACACACCTAGGACCGTGTTTTTTCATGGTTGTGCATGACACTAAGGCAAAAACGGTGTTTTATGCTTGATCGACAATGCAAAGCATATCCGATGGGCACAATACTTTTCACACACTTTCAAATAGGTGGAATCGACTTAGATGCAAAGTGGCACGCCCATCCCATAAGTGCTTGATTGGATAACATACCTAGTAGCGTGTTTTTTTACGGATGTGCATGACACTAGAGCAAAAAAAGTATTTAATGCTCGATCAACCATGCAAAGGATATCCAATGGGCACAACACTTTTTGTACACCTCAACCTAGGTGGTATTGAAATGTTCTCAAAGAGGCACACCCTCCGATAAGTACGTGGTCAGATAACACACCTAAGGGCATGCTTTTTTGCGGATGTGCATATCACTAGGGAAAAAATGGTGTATAATGCGTGATCGACCATGCAAAGCATATTTGATGGTGAAAATACTTTGCACGCCCTTCAACGTAGTTGAAACAATCTTGCGTGCAAAGTGGAGGCTCCATCCGATAAGTACTAGTTTGAATAACACACCTAGGACCGTGTTTTTTCATGGTTGTGCATGACACTAAGGCAAAAACGGTGTTTTATGCTTGATCGACAATGAAAAGCATATCCGATGGGCATAATACTTTGCACACACCTTCAACTAGGTGGAATAGACTTACATGCAATGTGGCACGCCCATCCCATAAGTGCTTGATCGGATAACATACCTAGCAGCGTGTTTTTTTACAGATGTGCATGACACTAGAGCAAAAATGGTATTTAGTGCTCGATCGACCATGCAAAGGATATCCGATGGGCACAAAACTTTTTTTACACCTCAACCTAGGTGGTATTGAAATGTTCTCAAAGAGGAACACCCATCCGATAAGTACTTGGTCAAATAACACACCTAAGGGCGTGTTTTTTTATGGATGTGCATATCACTAGGGAAAAAATGGTGTATAATGCGTGATCGACCATGCAAAGCATATCCGATGGTGACAATACTTTGCATGTCCTTCAACGTAGTTGAAAGGGACTTGCGTGTAAAGTGGAGCCCCCATCCAATAAGTACTAGTTTGAATAACACACCTAGGACCGTGTTTTTTCATGGTTGTGCATGACACTAAGGCAAAAACGGTGTTTTATGCTTGATCGACAATGCAAAGCATATCCGATGGGCACAATACTTTGCACAGACCTTAAACTAGGTGGAATTGACTTACATGAAAGGTGGCACACCCATCCCATAAGTGCTTGATCGGATAACATACCTAGTAGTGTGTTTTTTTACGGATGTGCATGACACTAGAGCAAAAATAGTATTTAATGCTCGATCGACCATGCAAAGGATATCCGATGGGCACAACACTTTTCTTACACATAAACCTAGGTGGTATTGAAATGTTCTCAATGAGGCACACCCATCCGATAAGTACTTGGTCAGATAACACACCTAATGGCGTGTTTTTTTGCGGATGTCCTTATCACTAGGGAAAAAATGGTGTATAATGTGTGATCGACCATGCAAAGCATATCCAATGGTGACAATACTTTGCACGCACCTCAACGTCGTTGAAACAGACTTGCGATCAAAGTGGAGCCCCCATCTGATAAGTACTTATTTGAATAACACACCTATGGCCATGTTTTTATATGGTTGTGCATGACACTAAGGCAGAAACGGTGTGTTATGCTTGATCGACAATGCAAAGCATATCCGATGGGCACAATACTCTGCACACACCTTCAACTAGGTGGAATTGACTTACATGCAAAGTGGCACACCCATCGCATAACTGCTTGATCAGATAACACACCTAGCAGCGTGTTTTTTTACGGATGTGCATGACACGAGCAAAAATAGTATTTAATGCTCGATCGACCATGCAAAGCAGATTCGATGGGCAAAGTGCAGATTCGATGGGCACAATACTTTTCGTACACCTCAACCTAGGTGGTATTGAAATTTTCTCAAAGAGGCATACCCATCCGATAAGTACTTGGTCAGATAACATACCTAAGGGCATGTTTTTTTCGGATGTGCATACCACTAGGGAAAAAACGGTGTATAATGCGTGATAGACCATGCAAAGCATATCTGATGGGCACAAGACTTTTCGTACGCATCAACCTAGGTGGTATTGATATGTTCTCAAGGACGCACACCCATCCGATAAGTACTTGGTCAGATAACACACCTAATGGCATGTTTTTTTGCAGATGTCCATATCACTAGGGAAAAAATGGTGTATAATGCATGATCGACCATGCAAAGCATATCCGATGGTGACAATACTTTGCACGCACCTCAATGTAGTTGAAAAGGACTTGCATGCAAAGTGGAGCCCCCATCCAATACGTACTTATTTGAATAACACAGCTACGGCCGTGTTTTTTCATGGTTGTGCATGACAAAAAGGCAGAAACAGTGTTTTATGCTTGATCGACAATGCAAAGCATATCCGATGGGCAAAATACTTTGCACACACCTTCAACCAGGTGGAATTGACTTACATGCAAAGTGGCATTCCCATCGTATACGTACTTGATCGGATAACACACCTAGCATTGTGTTTTTTTATGGATGTGCATGACACTAAGGCAAAAATGGTATTTAATGCTCGATCGACCATGCAAAGCATATCTGATGGGCACAATACTTTTCCTACACCTTAACCTAGGTGGTATTAAAATTTTCTCAAAGAGGCACACCCATCCGATAAGTACTTGGTTAGATAACACACCTAAGGGCGTGTTTTTTTTCGGATGTGCATACCACTAGGGAAAAAATGGTGTATAATGCGTGATCGACCATGCAAATCATATCCGATGGTGACAATACTTTGCACTCATCTCAACCTTGTTGAAACGGACTTGTGTGCAAACTGGAGCCCCCATCCGATAAGTACTTGTTTGATTAACACACTTAGGACCGTGTTTTTTCATGGTTGTGCATGACACTAAGGCAAAAACGTTGTTTTATGCTTGATCGACAATGCAAAGCATATCCGATGAGCACAATACTTTGCACACACCTTCAAATAGGTGGAATAGACTTACATGAAAAGTGGCACGCCCATCCCATAAGTGCTTGATCGGATAACATACCTAGTAGCGTGTTTTTTTACGGATGTGCATGACACTAGAGCAAAAATAGTATTTAATGCTCGATCGACCATGCAAAGGATATCCGATGGGCACAACACTTTTCGTACACCTCAACCTAGGTGGTATTAAAATGTTGTCAATGAGGCACACCCATCCGATAAGTACTTGGTCAAATAACACACCTAATGGCGTGTTTTTTTGCGGATGTGCATATCACTAGGGAAAAAATGGTGTATAATGCGTGATCAACCATGCAAAGCACATCCGATGGTGACAATACTTTGCACTCATCTCAACCTAGTTCAAACAGACTTGCGTGCAAACTAGAGCCCCCATCCGATAAGTACTAGTTTGAATAACACACCTAGGACCGTGTTTTTTCATGGTTGTGCATGACACTAAGGCAAAAACAATGTTTTATGCTTGATCGACAATGGAAAGCATATCCGATGGGCACAATACTTTGCACACACCTTCAACTAGGTGGAATCAACTTACATGCAAAGTGGCACGCCCACCCATAAGTGCTTGATCGGATAACATACCTAGCAGCGTGTTTTTTTACAGATGTGCATGACACTAGAGGAAAAATAGTATTTAATGCTCGATCGTCCATGCAAAGGATATCCTATGGGCAAAAAACTTTTCCTATGCCTCAACCTAGGTGGTATTGAAATGTTCTCAAAGAGGCACACCCATCTGATAAGTACTTGGTCAGATAACACACCTAAGGGCGTGTTCTTTTGCGGATGTCCATATCACTAGGGAGAAAATGGTGTACAATGCGTGATCGACCATGCAAAGCATATCCAATGGTGAAAATACTTTGCGCGCACCTCAACCTAGTTGAAATGGAATTGTGTGCAAAGTGGAGGCTCCATCCGATACGTACTTGTTTAATTAACACACTTAGGACCGTGTTTTTTCATGGTTGTGCATGTAACTAAGGCAAAAACGGTATTTTATGCTTGATTGACAATGCAAATCATATCCGATGGGCACGATACTTTGCACACACCTTCAAATAGGTGGAATTGACTTACATGCAAAGTGGCATTCCCATCGCATAAGTGCTTGATCGGATAACACACCTAGCAGCGTGTTTTTTTACGGATGTGCATGACACTAAGGCAAAAATGGTATTTAATGCTTGATCGACCATGCAAAGCATATCCGATGGGAACAATAATTTTCCTATACCTCAACCTAGGTGGTATTGAAATGTTCTCAAAGAGGCACACCCATCCAATAAGTACTTGGTCAGATAACATACCTAAGGGCGTGTTTTTTTGCGGATGTGCATACCATTAGGGAAAAAATGGTGTATAATGCGTGATCGACCATGCAAATCATATCCGATGGTGACAATACTTTGCACACACCTCAACGTAGTTGAAACGGACTTGCGTGCAAAGTGGAGCCCCCATCCGATAAGCACTAGTTTGAATAACACACCTAGGACCGTGCTTTTTCATGGTTGTGCATGACAGTAAGGCAAAAACGGTGTTTTATGCTTGATCGACAATGCAAAGCATATCCGATGTGGGCACAATACTTTGCACACACCTTCAAATAGTGGAATCGACTTACATGCAAAGTGGCATGCCCATCCCATAAGTGCTTGATCAGATAACATACTTAGCAGCGTGTTTTTTTACGGATGTGCATGACACTAGACAAAAATAGTATTTAATGCTCGATCGACCATGCAAAGGATATCCGATGGGCAAAAAACTTTTTGTACACCTCAACCTAGGTGGTATTGAAATGTTCTCAAAGAGGCACACCCATCTGATAAGTACTTGGTCAGATAACACACCTAAGGGCGTGTTTTTTTGTGGATGTCCATATCACTAGGGAAAAAATGGTGTACAATGCGTGATCGACCATGCAAAGCATATTTGATGGTGACAATAATTTACACGCACCTCAAACTAGTTGAAACGGACTTGTGTGCTAAGTGGAGCCCCCATTCGATAAGTACTTGTTTAAGTAACACACTTAGGACCGTGTTTTTTCATGGTTGTGCATTTAACTAAGGCAAAAACGGTATTTTATGCTTGATCGACAATGCAAAGCATATCTGATGGGCATGATACTTTGCACACACCTTCAACTGAGTGGAATTGACTTACATGCAAAGTGGCATCCCCATCGAATAGGTGCTTGATCAGATAACACACCTAGCAGCGTGTTTTTTTACAGATGTGCATGACACTAAGGCAAAAATGGTATTTAATGCTCGATCGACCATGCAAAGCATATCCGATGGGCACAATACTTTTCCTATACCTCAACCTAGGTGGTATTGAAATGTTCTCAAAGAGGCACACCCATCCGATAAGTACTCGGTCAGATAACATACCTAAGGGCATGTTTTTTTGAGGATGTGCATACCACTAGGGAAAAAACGGTGTATAATGCGTGATCGACAATGCAAATCATATCCGATGGTGACAACACTTTGCACACACCTCAACGTAGTTGAAATGGACTTGCATGCAAAGTGGATCCCCCATCTGATAAGTAGTAGTTTGAATAGCACACCTAGGACTGTGTTTGGTTGTGCATGACACTAAGGCAAAAACGTTGTTTTATGCTTGATCGACAATGCAAAGCATATCCGATGGGCACAATACTTTGCACACACCTTCAACTAGGTGGAATCCACTTACATGCAAAGTGTCACGCCCATCCCATAAGTGCTTGATCAGATAACATACCTAGCAGCGTGTTTTTTTATGGATGTGCATGACACTAGAGCAAAAATAGTATTTAATGCTCAATCGACCATGCAAAGGATATCCGATGGGCACAAAACTTTTCGTACGCCTCAACCTAGGTGGTATTGAAATTTTCTCAAATAGGTACACCCATCTGATAAGTACTTGGTCAGATAAACCTAAGGGCGTGTTTTTTTGCGGATGTCCATATCACTAGGGAAAAAATGGTGTACAATGCGTGATCGACCATGCAAAGCATATCCTATGGTGACAATACTTTGCGCGCACCTCAACCTAGTTGAAACAGACTTGTGTGCAAAGTGGAGCCCCCATCCGATAAGTACTTGTTTAATTAACACACTTAGGACCGTGTTTTTTCATGGTTGTGCATGTAACTAAGGCAAAAACGGTATTTTATGCTTGATCGACAATGCAAAGCATATCCAATGGGTAGGATAATTTGCACACACCTTCAACTAGGTGGAATTGACTTACATGCAAAGTGGCATCCCCATCGCATAAGTGCTTGATCGGATAACACACCTAGCAGCATGTTTTTTTACGGATGTGCATGACCCTAAGGCAAAAATGGTATTTAATGCTCGATTGACCATGCAAAGCATATACGATGGGCACAATACTTTTCCTATACCTCAACCTAGGTGGTATTGAAATGTTCTCAAAGAGGCACACCCATCCGATAAGTACTTGGTCAGATAACATACCTAAGGGCCTGTTTTTTTGCGGATGTGCATACCACTAAGGAAAAAACGGTGTATAATGCGTGATCGACCATGCAAATCATATCCGATGGTGCCAATACTTTGCACACACCTCAACATAGTTGAAAAAAACTTTCCTATAAAGTGGAGCCCCCATCCGATAAGTACTAGTTTGAATAACACACCTAGGACCATGTTTTTTCATGCTTGTGCATGACACTAAGGCAAAAATGGTGTTTTATGCTTGATCGACAATGCAAAGCATATCCGATGGACACAATACTTTTCACACACCTTCAACTAGGTGGAATCGACTTACATGCAAAGTTGTACACCCATCCCATAAGTGCTTGATCTGATAACATACCTAGCAGCGTGTTTTTTAACGGATGTGCATGACACTAGAGCAAAAATAGTATTTAATGCTCGATCGACCATGCAAAGGATATCCGATGGGCACAATACTTTTCGTACACTTCAACCTAGGTGGTATTGAAATGTTCTCAAAGAGGTACACCCATCCGATAAGTACTTGGTCAGATAACACACCTAAGGGCGTGTTTTTTTGCGGATGTCCATATCACTAGGGAAAAAATGGTGTACAATGCGTGATTGACCATGCAAAGCATATCCAATGGTGACAATACTTTGCGCGCACCTCAACCTAGTTGAAATGGACTTGTGTGCAAAGTAGAGCCCCCATCCGATAAGTACTTGTTTAATTAACACACTTAGGACCGTGTTTTTTCATGGTTGTGCATGTAAGTAAGGAAAAAAAGGTATTTTATGCTTGAGCGACAATGCAAAGCATATCCGATGGGCACGACACTTTGCACACACCTTCAACTAGGTGGAATTGACTTACATGCAAAGTGGCATTCCCATCGCATAAGTGCTTGATCGGATAACACACCTAGCAGCGTGTTTTTTTACGGATGTGCATGACACTAAGGCAAAAATGGTATTTAATGCTCGATCGACCATGCAAAGCATATCCGATGGGCACAATACTTTTCCTATACCTCAACCTAGGTGGTATTGAAATGTTCTCAAAGAGGCACACCCATCCGATAAGTACTTGGTCAGATAACATACCTAAGGGCATGTTTTTTTGTGGATGTGCATACCACTAGGGAAAAAACGGTGTATAATGCGTGATCGACCATGCAAATCATATCCGATGGTGACAATACTTTGCACACACCTCAATGTAGTTGAAAAAAACTTGCGTGCAAAGTGGAGCCCCCATCCGATAAGTACTTGTTTGAATAACACACCTAGGACCGTGCTTTTTCATGGTTGTGCATGACAGCAAGGCAAAAACGGTGTTTTATGCTTGATCGACAATGCAAAGCATATCCAATGGGCACAATACTTGGCACACACCTTCAAATAGGTGGAATTGACTTACATGCAAAGTGGCATGCCCATCCCATAAGTGCGTGATCGGATAACATACCTAGCAGCATGTGTTTTTAAAGATGTGCATGACACTAGAGCAAAAATAGTATTTAATGCTCGATCAACCATGCAAAGGATATCCGATGGGCACAACACTTTTGTACACCTCAAACTAGGTGGTATTGAAATGTTCTCAATGAGGCACACCCATCCGATAAGTACTTGGTCATATAACACACCCAATGGCGTGTTTTTTTGTGGATGTCCATATCACTAGGGAAAAAATGGTGTATAATGCATGATCGACCATGAAAGCATATCCGATGGTGACAATACTTTGCACGCACCTCAACATAGTTGAAATGGACTTGTGTGCAAAGTGGAGTGACAATACTTTGCACGCATCTCAACCTAGTTGAAACGGACTTGCGTGAAAAGTGGAGCCCCCATCCAATAAGTACTTGTTTGATTAACACACTTAGGACCGTGTTTTTTCATGGTTGTGCATGACACTAAGGCAAAAACGGTATTTTATGCTTGATCGACAATGCAAAGCATATCCGATGGGCACAATACTTTGCACACACCCTCAACTAGGTGGAATTGACTTACATGCAAAGGGGCACATGCATTCCATTAGTGCTTGATTGGATAACATACCTAGTAGGCTCATGTTTTTTTACGGATGTGCATGACACTAGAGCAAAAATAGTATTTAATGCTCGATCGACCATGCAAAGGATAACTTGGCATGTCCATCTGATGAGTACTTGATCGGATAACTTCTCCCACCAATAAATTAAGTACTAATTAAAAATTATAATAAATGAGTAGATTATTAAAAAGAGACTAATATTTATGTGATTGTTGCTACTACAGCTTGCTTGCGAAGGACTCTCACAAAGGAGATGGCTATAGATTTTGTTCCAGGGATGGATGTGATTTTATGTAGCAAAAGAGAAGTAGTTGCATTTGCTACAATCCATGATAGTGATCCCAATTCAGTTTGCCACTTTCGAAGACTTGGCGAAGATAAGGTGGCAGTTACTGTATCAAAGATTCTTAGCGCACATGTTGAGCTAAAGTATAAATGTGGCGATATGGAAACACTTGGAGATGTTATGCCCTACAATACATCCAACAAATCATTTATAGCATGGGACAAAGATGAGACTTATGCAACAGACATTATCAAGAATACAAAGTGCACCACCTTGGATTTTACTATAGGGGACATTTTACAAATGAGATCATTTGCAAATAAGATTGTAGCAGAAGGTGAAGTATTGGGATTTGAACAAGTGGAGCAATGGTCATTTGCACAGATGAGGATTCTAAAAGTCACTGATGATGGTATGGTTGATAACATAGCATCCTTATGTGATCCCTACTATGAGGTAGGCAAGAATATGAGATGGAGCATGCAATTTTTAAACATGAGAAAGAGGCACATGGTTTTCAATGATAAAGACAACGTATACTACAATATCAAAGGACCTAAAAAGCGTGCCCATGTGCCAGGCTCTATCACTTCAAATGTGGATGATTTCAATATACTCAATTATAGAAGTGACATCTTATCTGGAGTGGATGAGTTCATTGGTTCCGAGAAACAAAATGATTTTAGAAGCGAAGCCTTATCTGGGGTGGATGAATTCTTGCACAGTGAGAAGGGAAAAGGTTTCAATAGCGATGTCTTGTCAAGTGTGGATGAGTTCATGCATATTAACAAACCTGGTGTCAATCAAGCTTGTGGATTTGTGAAAGCCATGCAAGATGTCCCAATGAGTGATGTTCTCTCAGGAGTGGAAGAGTTTCAAGGTTCTCAATACTCTCGTAGAATATTGAATTCATTGAATGGTCCTAAGAGTATGTTAAAAACGAGGATGAGATCAACAGAGGATTATTCAATATTTAACTTTGATTGTGATATGGACAAGGATGCAATGACCAATCATGGATGCTTGGTTACAAACAAATGTGAGGAGAAGAAGTGCATAAATATAGATAACAACGTGCACGAGGAATGAAAACGGTCATACATATGCATGAAGAGAAAGCGAATCCAGGCAGATCCATAAAAGCAACCAAAGAGGAAGAGAGTAATGAAGGAGGAGAACATGTTAAATGCATTGGGATATCTATGTTGCAAGCGAAGATGTATGTGCTTCATTGATCTTGCAGACATCAGGGAATGTAGAGGACACGTGTGGCAAAGAAGAGGAAGCGAAAGAAATGAATACGTTCTCACAAGTCTCTCTTGCTTTCTTCAGAATGGCAATAAAAGGCTAAGTTCAAGACAAAAGGTAAAACCTCTCGTAAATGGAAAAAGGATTTGCAATAAGGCATATCGCAATATTACTGGATTATCCCATGGTACATATTGGGATTTAGTCACCAAGGCAAAGGGCGGCAACAAATTTAGCATTCACGGTAATAGAGGAAGGTCCAAATCAAGAATCTCAACTGTCAGGGCAGCAGCAATTTTGCAAGACTTCATACATGAAAATGCTTTACCTCAACCCCATATATCTACCAAACTCCCTAACGGTGACGCGATCACTGAAATGCACCTTCCAATGGGCTTGACAAAGCTCGAAGTATTTGACTCTATTGCAGAAAAGCAAAGGCAAAGAGGGGATGCCGTAGCTTCTTCTCATACTTTGTATACTCCAAACCCCATATATCTACCAAACTCCCTAACGGTGACGCGATCACTGAAATGCACCTTCCAATGGGCTTGACAAAGCTCGAAGTATTTGACTCTATTGCAGAAAAGCAAAGGCAAAGAGGGGATGCCGTAGCTTCTTCTCATACTTTGTATACTCTTTGGAAGAAGAACTTTGGATATGTTAAAATCCCAAGGAGGCAAAAAATGTCAAAGTGCAATGTCTGTGATGATTTAAAGCGAGCGATTGAGAGTGCAACATGTCCAAATCAAAGGGAATTATACAAAAAAAACCGAAAATCTCATCATGACCTTATTCGACATTCCAGACAAAAATATGCATTTTGGAAGGAGCAAGCTATTTCGCATCCTGATGACTACATGTGCCTTATTGTAGATGGCATGGATCAGAATACAACAACATTGCCTCGTTTTGTTGCCACTCCACCTAAATTACAAGGAAAGCACTTTCTAAAGACACATCTATGTGGAGTATTAGTGCATGGAATTAAGTTCTTTGCAGATATATGGATTGATTCCTTGCATCTACATGATAGCAATCAAGTTGTAACATCTATTATGAAGGCAATTTGCAATGTACATGTAGAAAAAGGTCGCCTACCACCGACTTTGAGAATACAAGTTGATAATTGCTGGCGAGAAAATAAGAATGTACTCATGTTTGCATTCTGCTCCATGCTAGTTGCTCATCGAATCTTCAATGAGGTCGAATGTGGATTTTTGTATGTTGGGCATACACATGAGGATATCGATCAGGTTTTTAGCACAGTCTCAAGGGAGCTGAAATGCAAGGATGTGGAGACAATAGATGACTTGGTAAGAAGATGTGGCAGGCAAGTTGGTGGTCGTAAGGAAAGTACAGTATGTGAGAGGCTCGAAAGAATGTATGATTGGAAGAGCTTCATTCTACCTTTCATACAAATGGGTGGTGATGCATTGACAGGTCATACCAATCCACACTACTTTCGTTTTTTTTTTAAAGATGAAAAACCCGTAATGCAATGGCAACAGTATTCTCATGATACAAAATGGGAACCTGAAGAACCTTACAGTCTCTTAACTTCAATTCCCAGCAAGGAAAGGTATCCAACATGGGCTCCTATACAAGAATTCAATGAGAGGTCTAATTGTGAAATAGAAGGATTAAAAGCATTTATTACATACAAAGAGGAAATGCTCCGGAGATATCCTGATTCGAAGCCTACTTGGAGAGAACACACTACCACTGTAATTAACAAGACACGAAATTTAATAAAGGACCTTGAGAGAATGCGAGGCTCAAAGGATGTCAAGGAAGAATGCAATATGTTTTGGCCAAATGTTCATAACGATTTGCACCCAGCTCCAGTCTTTGAAAATGAATTTGTATCATTACTCCCACGTCCATATTGTGGACCAAAGAAGAGAGAGTTTATGCCACAAGTAGATATAGAGGTTGATTGTTTTGTTGTGGTTCGGCCATCGGATGATGAATATGAGAATGTGAAGTTTTGGGTTGCAAAAGTAGTTGATGTGCAAAGAGATGACCAAGGGAGAGCTACAACATTTACAGTGGTATGGTATGAGCCAAAGGGAAGGAAGGAGAATATGGATAACAACACATTATATACTAATTGTATAATGAAGGAGTGGGTCCCAAATGATGAAGCGGTCTCTCAAGTTTCGACGGAGACAATCATAGTGTCTTTGCATTCAAGGGCAAAGAAATCAAAGAAGCGCATGGGATATGAGGTAGAAGGAAAAATAAAAATACCACAGCAAACTATTTTGCATATACACGAATTTTTAAGGATGCTCGCCATGGAGGAAGTAGAAGGAGACAGCGCAAATGAAGAATGTCCATGATTAAAGCTTTGTATTGAAGTCCATTGAAGGATTTTATTTGGGTACTAGGCAAGGAGCCAATCCAAGACAATTATAATCAGAGTCATCACCTCCTATGTCAAATGAGAGTCAAAATATGCACTGGATGTCACCCAAGGGTCAAGGCTTGCCAAGACAATAGGAAGTTAATGTAGATGGCACCTAGCAAGGGACTATCACATTGAGCAATAAGACAATGGGGAGTCAATGCACCCAAGGGGCAAGGCTTGGCAAGATAACTTGTGGGAGTTAATGCAGATGGCACCTGTATTTTGCACTAGATGTCACCCAAGGGTCAAGGCTTGGCAAGACAATAGGGAGCTAATGCAGATGGCACCTGGCAAGGGACTATCGCATTGAGCAATAAGACAATGGGGAGTCAATGCACCCAAGGGGCAAGGCTTGGCAAGACAAGTGGGAGTCAAATTATGCAGATGGCACCTGGCAAGGGACTGTCGTGACATTGAGCAATAAGACAATGGGGAGTCAAATTATGCAGATGGCACGAATTGAGGCTCTTTAAGAGCAACAATTTAAATTGTAAACATATGTTCAATCTATATCATTTTGGATATAAAGACTCTAGCTGAGAGCAACGTCTCTCAATGTAATCATATAATAATAGCTATAATTGCTATTATACCTCTTTGGTTCAATACAAAACTTGGGTCTTATGGCATCATGTCTTCTTTCTATTTATTAAAAGTTTTAAAAATTTTGTGCATATTGCGAGTGACAATGTTATTTTCATGAAATATTTAAGTCTCCTTTCATGGATTTATAAATTTATCACGTCAACGAAAAACGTCAAGGAAAAATATTAAAAATAATTAAATTAACAAATAACTTAGATATAGCTAGAATTTCTAATATAGGATTATTTCAAATTCTTGCATGTTGGTGCAAAAGTATAGATTGAAAAAACAATATTTTTATGTGAATATGATAGCACCACAAAGTGAACTTTTGATTTGGGAAGGAAAAACGTCAAGGAAAAATATTAAAAATAATTAAATTAACAAATAACTTAGATATAGCTAGAATTTCTAATATAGGATTATTTCAAATTCTTGCATGTTGGTGCAAAAGTATAGATTGAAAAAACAATATTTTTATGTGAATATGATAGTGCCACAAAGTGAACTTTTGATTTGGGAAGAATATTTTGAGAAAGTAAAATTTTGATTTGGGAAGGATATTTTCACAAAGTAAAGTTTTCATTTGGGAAGGATTTTTGGGCTTCGTCCAAAAACAACACAAAAAGTCCAAAATTAATGAAATAGGTGTTTGAATTCTCTATTGGCTTTACTTATAGGTTCTGAAAGACGGAGTTGCCACAATTTACTTATAGGAACCACATATACATATTTGATTTACTCCCCTGCAGGACCACTTCTTGCGATTTCTCTTCGTTGCCAAATTTATCGAGGTAACATCTTCTCATCTGTAAACAAATTGGGCATTGTGATGTGTGATCGAGAATGACATAAGCTGGTAAATATTTTAATTATGTGGCTTGCCACGGAGTTCACACTAGTGTGTGTGCATGTGCGTGTGTGTGTGCATGTGTGTGTGTGTGTGTGTGTGACTACCTATTCTGTATAATTCTCAACATTTATATACTTTTTACTAAATTTTGAAATGAAATCCCAATGAATCTCTAGCCATGCCTTTACTTTGAGAAAAAAAAATTATACCTATGCATCCATCTATCTCTCTGTCTCTCTGTCTCTGTCTGTCTGTCTGTCTCTCTCTCACTCACTCACTCACTCACTCACTCACTCAATCAATGAAAACCACTATATGAGCATTTATATATGTGTGTATATGCACACACGCATGCTTTACATGTGCATACATGCTGAAGTGTTGTATGCTATGAATATATATATATATATATATATATATAGAGAGAGAGAGAGAGAGAGAGAGAGAGAGAGAGAGAGAGAGAAATATAAAATGCTACAAAGTAAAATCTTAAAGCCTCCAACCTAATATGGAAATCAAAATGTTGTGCATAAGTACAAAGTCATATACTTAGAGCTTCCCTACGTAGCTCTCTCCTCTAAAACATTTGCATAAAGTGCCACCAAGCCAAAAGGTGTCGTCTATATACTATCCTAAGAATGCGTCGACGACGTTTGTACTCTCAACTTCTTGTGAAACAACTTGTACATACTGTACATAAGTAGAAAACAATCAATTTAAGAATAAGATATATTTAAAAACAAGACTTTTACAATTGCACGTTCACAAATCTAAGATGTCCTAATCATAAGGATACGGGAAGGATACTTACTGTACTGGTGTCCGTGTGAATCTCAAAGAGAGAGAGAGAGAGAGAGAGAGAGAGAGAGAGAGAGAGAGAGAGTACATATATATATATGTACATGGCTTAAGTAAAATTTTTAAAAAGCTTCAAAAATCTATTTTTTCTTCGCCTCTCAACTTTCAATCAGTCATATCTAAAGGTACCCTATCCATTAGGAGTAGATTTTTTAAAAAGCTTCAAAAATCTATTTTTTCTTTTGCCTCTCAACTTTCAATCAGTCATATCTAAAGGTACCCTACCCATTAGGAGTAGACTTATTTTAAAATATCATTTTAGGAGCTTTACAAAACAATTCAAGGAGCCTTTTAAACAATAATTATGAAGTCAAGTTTTATTTTAAAAGTTTGCTCTAGAAGCTTTAGAAATTGATTCGAGAAATCTTTTAAAGTAATTATGAAAGTTTTTAAAGCAACTTGCTTAAATAGAAGGTGCAAAAATGACTTGACAAGCCTATTTAAAAACTCTAAAAACACGCTTTAGAAGACTTAAAGATGACTTTCGCTAATGACACTAACCTCTTTACGAATGTTTAAAAATTATTTCTCTAGAAGCTTTGAAAACCAATTCCTTCTCCCCCCTGAAATGCAGTCTGGGAGTCGGTTGATTGACAACTCATTTGAGCTGAATCAACAGAATCCCATTGCTCCATGAGCTGCATGGAGCAATGGTATTAATTATACTCACTTCGCCGCTCTTTCCTACTTGACACCATATGATCATCTCCATGAGCATTGCCAGCTCTTGAGGGCTCAGAGACAACGCCTTTGCTTCGAAATTCTTCACTATCCCCTTCATTGTCGTTGCTCCTGTTGCTGATGGCCATGTGATGGTGGAGATGGAAATGATAATAGTGATGATAATATTTGTGCTTCAGCTCACGCCCTAGGGCCTACAGGATCGTTGCTGCTGTCGCATGCGAGGACAGTCGCACTGAAGCGTGAAGCAAGCTTTGGCCAGCTTGCCATTAAATGCCTTGCAGAACGTGATGGTTGAAGCATTAGTACTGGGTAGCATTTCTTCTACCACGTTACGGATGAACCGTCTCTACGTGAGAACCGCCTCATTCTTCAGCTAATAGAAGCTTATGATGCTATACTTTCCTCTGCTCCCTTCGTCAGGGCCTACTTTCCATTCCCTGTCGTGATTTTGTCGGTTGGAGGGCATATCTACAACTACATTCAATCAGCCCGGTGCAACATAATCCAGCTTTGTCCTACGCAGATTCTAGCGCTCCAATCGCCCCCTCAAACCTGCAGATCAGTCAACTTTCTTTTTCCGTCATATTTGGCTCTCTTCAGCATGGAAGCTCTGCAGCCAATATGGGATGCTGCACCCAGAACGATTCCTGTCAATGATTCATGGAGTTGATGTATACAGAGGCATCGAGTGGACCTTGGTAGCTCCTGTCCGCATGCAACAATTTTTTCCAATGAAACTTTGTTCGTTAAGTTTTTGCGGGCATGGTCATATTGACTATTGACGGAAAGCAAAGCTATGGCTATGATGCTATGGCTATGATGTTAATGCTCGGCGATGATGTCGCTCCTCTATGGCTAAGCTTTCGTGAGAGAATAACTCAGAGACGCTCCTTAGTCGATCACAGCTAATCTGAGACAACCTGTCCGTAGACTTGGTTGAAGAATTCGTGTTGAGTTTCAGACACGCTAGCCTCGAGGTCGCTGACGTAGAGGGAGGTGGAGTCGAAATGGCCGAGGGGGTCCCCGGGCGTAAGGGGGCAGACAACTCGGGTAATGGACTGATCACCAACTACATCCGTTGGCTTTTCTTGAAGCTATTCAGCTTCTGCATTCCTTATGGTTACCTCCTCAAAGTCATCTCTACTTCTGCTTGAATAGTAAACAGAAAGGAAGTGGCCAGTGCTACGCTCGTTTTGATCATATCGAGCGGTGAAGGCAGGAGGAAGGCGGGGAGGTTCCTTTGGCTTCTTACACGTGGGTGGGCGAGAGAGAGAGAGAGAGAGGGGGGGGGGACACAGAAGCGAAAACTGAACTCGTAGCTAGGTGATGTCTCATACCTGAAGATCTGTCATCCTTCCAGATTGTCGGAAATTTGTTGCTGGACGCGCATAAGGGCCTGGATGAGGACTTGGAGGTGCTCGTGGAGGGCGTCGATCTCTTCATTGAGCCCCCGGAAGAGGGCCTCCAGCTGCACTCTCTCTTCGTCGTTCTCATCAAGCTCCTCATGGTAAGCTTTCAGGATTTTCTCCTTGAGTTCAGGGTATCTTGCATCCTCAGAGAGGCGAGTGCAGAAAGCAGCGAGCTGGTTGGAGAGGCCCTCCTTCAGATCGGCGAACTGGTCGAGCATGTGGCGCATAGGGTCCATTGTAGATCAGATAATGGAAGGAAAACAAGGAAGAAGAATGCAGACTTGGAAGCGTTTCCTCCGCCTCCACACTCTTCTTATTGTGCGGGGGCCGCAGAACTAGTGCATGCACGTATACAAGGATCAAAACCTGGACGGAGATGCATGCCATTTGAATGACAAACGAGCCCTCATGTGAGTGCATTATTTTAGCATTCCCACGCCACACTCGACCTCGTACGCTCTTCATCCCATCTATACTTCTATATTTCTATACTATCTATTATGGAGGGAGAGACCGAACCTTCGAGCCACGTGTCGGGAGCTGGGAGAGCGAACCTTGGAGCCACGTGTCGAGCTCGGAGGGAGCTGGGAGTGTAAATGTTTTGGAGCCGTCGGAGCTATCACGCCATGAATCGTCTTCAACCGCCGTCTGCTGCAGCCTCCATCGCGCGAGCCTCCGTCTGCTGCAACCTCCATCGTGCGAGCCTCCATCGCCTCCCGCCGTTGCTTCTCCAGCGCCTCGACAGCTTGCTCGCCACCTCCTCTGCAACCATTTCGATCGCCACCTTCTATACTATCCATTTCGATCGCCACCTTCCATTTCGATCGCCACCTCCGCCATTTCGATCGCCACCTTCCATTTCGATTGCCACCTCCAGCAGTTCTTGATCAGCTCGAGACCTCGACCTCCAGTAGCTCCATATCTCGACCTCCAGTCGCACCTCCAGCAGTTCTTGATCAGCTCCCGATCTCGACGTCCAGCAGCTCCATATCTCGACCTCCAGGCTCCATATCTCGACCTCCAGCATTTCGATCGCCACCTCCAGCAGTTCTTGATCTCGACCTCCAGCAGCTCCATATCTCGACCTCCAGTCGCCACCTGCAGCAGTTCTTGATCAGCTCCAGATCTCAACGTCCAGCAGCTCCATATCTCGACCTCTAGGCTCCATATCTCGACCTCCAGCAGATAGATTTCGACCTCCAGCAGATAGATATCGCAGTTCCATATCTGGACCTCCAGCAGATAGATCTCGACCTCCATATCTCGACCTCCAGCAGATAGATATCGCCACGCCACCTTTGTGTAGCCTTTTGTACCTCTCCATATAGAAGTATAGAAGATATCGATCGCCACCTTTGTGCAGCCTTTTGTACCTCTCCGCAGCTCCTGATCCGCTCCATATCTCGACCTCAAGCAGTTCCGTCGACCAGCAGCCAGCTCCAAGGATTTCACGTCCTCAGTTCACGTACACGAGTAGGCTCCAGCAAACATCCTCTGCTCCTGTGTGCAGACTTGAAGTAGACATCCTCAGCTCGACGTCTTGGTGGACAATTCCTTCAACAACCATTTGTATTGCCAGGTCGATTTGCTATGGTTTACTTTCAGTTGATTGGTCTGCTAAGCGAGTTTATTTTGCATTCCGAGAGATAGTGTACGTGTTGCAATCTCTTTCTCTCTCTCTCTCTCTCTCTCTCTCCCCCCCCCCTCTTCCACTTATCTTTCTCTTGCATTGGATCATCCCTCAAGACGGTTTTTAAGCATGTGCAGTAGAGAGAGAGAGAGAGAGAGAGAGAGAGAGAGAGAGAGAGAGAGATTATATGTGTGTGTGAAAGAGAGAGTGTGTGTTTGTGTGTGTGTATGTGTGTGTGTGTGTGTGTGTGCTTTTGTGTTTTTGTGAGAGAGGGAGAGAGAGAGAGAGGGGGGGGCAAGGTTTATAGAATTTTTGTATGTGGTTTTGAGAGAGGGAGAGAAAGAGAGGTATAGGGGTTGATCGATGCTAGGGGAAGATGAAAGGGCATGAATATCTAAGAAAAGGAGATGAAAGAAAATGAAGATAATGGAGGAACGAAAGAAGGTAGATTTGAGCAAGCAAGGAGAGATTTTCCTGAAGGAAAAGAGGTAGTGTGCACCCTGCTATAGGTCAATCAATCGCCATCGTGCAACCTTGCATATAGACACATATGCTACACCCTCCTTTCCCTTCAACTAATTAACCGATTTTAGCATATTCCTTAAGTTAGGGTACATGCTGGTGCCAATCTTACGTGCATTTTGGGAGATAGTGGCATGTGAAGTTTTGTAATCCTTACAAGCTATATGTATATCTAATCAATTGTGTGTGTGTGTATGTGTGCGCGTGTATGTGTGTGTGTGTGTGTTGTGTGTGTGTGTGTATGTGTTAACACCTCTAACTACGGGTTTTTTTGTGTGTGTATTTTTGTGCCTCTAGCCTCTATCTATAGCATGCATAGAAGTGTACGTGCCATTTTTAGAGAGATAGAGAGAGATTATGTGTGTATGTGTTAACACCTCTAGCTACGGGTTTTTTTTTTGTGTGTGTGAGTTGAGATGTGCATCTCGAGAGATAGTGTCATTAGTCATTTGATAAACCCTCCCCCTCCCCCCCCTCTCTCTCTCTATCTCTCTCTATCTCTCTCTCTCTCTCTCTCTCTAGCTATGGTTTTGTGTGTGTGTGTGTGTTGAGATACACATTTCCAGAGGCAGTGGCGTTAGTCATTTGATAAACCCCTCGCCCCCCCCTCTCTCTCTCTCTCTCGCATTCACAAATCTTGCATGGCGCTCACATTCACACACAAATGTAAAAACATAACGTTTATAATCCTTACAAGCTATATGTATATCTAATCAATTGTGTGTGTGTGTGTGTGTGCACGTGTATGTGTGTGTGTGTGTGTTGTGTGCGCGTGTATGTGTGTGTGTGTGTTGTGTGTGTGTGTGTTGAGATGTGCATTTCGAGAGATAGTTTTGTAATCCTTACAAGCTATATGCATATCTAATCAATTGTGTGTGTGTGTATGTGTGCGCGTGTATGTGTGTGTGTGTGTGTTGTGTGTGTGTGTGTATGTGTTAACACCTCTAGCTACGGGTTTTTTTTGTGTGTATTTTTGTGCCTCTAGCCTCTATCTATAGCATGCATAGAAGTGTACGTGCCATTTTTAGAGAGATAGAGAGAGATTATGTGTGTATGTGTTAACACCTCTAGCTACGGGTTTTTTTTTTGTGTGTGTGAGTTGAGATGTGCATTTCGAGAGATAGTGTCATTAGTCATTTGATAAACCCTCCCCCTCCCCCCTCCCCCCCCCCCCCCTCTCTCTCTCTCTCTCTCTCTCTCTCTCTAGCTATGGTTTTGTGTGTGTGTGTGTGTGTTGAGATACACATTTCCAGAGGCAGTGGCATTAGTCATTTGATAAACCCCTCGCCCCCCCCTCTCTCTCTCTCTCTCTCGCATTCACAAATCTTGCATGGCGCTCACATTCACACACAAATGTAAAAACATAACGTTTATAATCCTTACAAGCTATATGTATATCTAATAAATTATGTGTGTGTGTATGTGTGCGCGTGTATGTGTGTGTGTGTGTGTTGTGTGTGTGTGTATGTGTTAACACCTCTAGCTACGGGTTTTTTTAATGTGTATTTTTGTGCCTCTATCTATAGCATGCATAGAAGTGTACGTGCCATTTTTAGAGAGATAGAGAGAGTATATGTGTGTATGTGTTAACACAACTAGCTACGGTTTTTTTTTGTGTGTGTGTGTGTTGAGATGTGCATTTTGAGAGATAGTGTCGTTAGTCATTTGATAAACCGTCCCCCTCCCCCCTCCCCCCCCCTCTCTCTCTCTCTCTCTCTCTCTCTCTCTCTCTCTCTAGCTATGGTTTTGTGTGTGTGTGTGTTGAGATACACATTTCCAGAGGCAGTGGCGTTAGCCATTTGATAAACCCCTCGCCCCCCCCTCTCTCTCTCTCTCTCTCTCTCGCATTCACAAATCTTGCATGGTGCTCACATTCACACACACATGTAAAAACATAACATTTATAATCCTTACAAGCTATATGTATATCTAATCAATTGTTTGTGTGTGTGTGCGTGTATGTGTGTGTGTGTATGTGTATGTGTTAACACCTCTAGCTATGGGTTTTTTGTGTGTGTGTGTGTGTTGAGATGTACATTTCGAGAGATAGTGTCGTTAGTCGTTTGATAAACCCTCCCCCTCCCCCCTCCCCTATCTCTCTCTCTCTAGCTATGGTATTTCTATGAGAGAGAGAGAGAGAGAGAGAGAGAGAGAGAGAGATGTACAGTTATACGAGCGCCCTTGAGCATCTATCTTCTATCTATTGCCTTCCCTTCCTTGCCTCATCGCATGCTCCTCTAGCACATAACAAAAATCACTTCAAACATCCACTTTGAGATGTAACTGAGCATCATCGGCCCAAAAGTGAAGGAAAAGTATCCCCTCACTCATGGAGGTACATTGGAGGTTTGCGGCATAAAGAAAAAGGTGAGGGAGTGTGATTCAGTTTATGGAATCTAGACCATGGAGGGCCCATGTAGTGAGGCGAAGGGGTGCAATGACTATTTCATTGCATGCGCCGAAAACAAAAGAATATGGATTAAATCAAATATAAAGGAAATGGGGAGGGGGGGATAAAGGTGTAAGGCATTAGCTTAATTTATACGTGGGGGTGTATGTCATTACGTATTTCTATGAGAGAGAGAGAGAGAGAGAGACATGTACAGTTTGCTTAGCTTTACTTTTTTTTTGGGTTGTTTTTCTTGCAGCTGCTTCAATTTATTGTTGGACTAGCACTAGCTTCTCTCCACAACTTTTGTTTATCCAGGTAGGTGATCACTTTTTTTCCAATTGACATTGTGTGTGTGTGTGTGTGTTTGCATCTTAAACATTTTCAAAATCATTGAAACCATTCCAATCTGATAATTCATGAATTCTCTGTTACATTCATGAAACCATTCTGATCGTAATTTGTGGACGCTTAGATTCTTGGGAGGGGAAAATTGAACTAAGAACCATCTCTTTTCAAAAAGATAATGGAGGCGAGAGAGAGAGAGAGAGAGAGAGAGAGAGAGAGAGAGAGAGAGAGAAGCTTAGAAGCTACATTTTTAAAATCATCCAAACCATTATGATCTTATAGTTTCTAGATGATTATATTATTGAGACAGAAGAACTAAAAGATTATGGAGGCGAGAGAGAGAGAGAGAGAGGGAGAGAGAGAGAGAGGGAAAATATAATGGTGGACAGAAGTGAATTAAGTTAGTATATTAGTTAGAGACAAGGCGATGATGGGGTTGGACCAGTAATCATTAAATGTAATTGTATCTTTCATAGGGGCATCTTGATGACCTCGCAATATGTCTAGAGATAAGCTTGCACTGTCTACCCTAAGTGATCTAATCTAACCTTCATTTTTGAGAAGCTAGCCTTGCTTTTCAATTGACTTTGCTTTCTATTTGGAATTCTTTGCTTCCTTAGGATACGTTGTGTGTGTGTTTGCATCGTTTCAGATAAGCTACATTTTCAAAATCATTGAAACCATTCCGATCTGATAATTCATGAATTCTTTGCTT
Source organism: Dipteris shenzhenensis (assembly GCF_047967505.1). NCBI lineage: Eukaryota > Viridiplantae > Streptophyta > Polypodiopsida > Gleicheniales > Dipteridaceae > Dipteris > Dipteris shenzhenensis. The sequence goes on along the minus strand of NC_141617.1, from coordinate 21,587,390 downwards.
CCTTAGGACACATTAGTTAGAGACAAGGCGATGATGTGGTTGGACCTTAAGTGATCTAATCAACCTCTCGAGGAGAGTAAAGGATTATGTATGTTTCATGTCATGTGCATTATACCCATGAGAAGTAACCTCTAGAGGTGAGGCAATTCAATATCAGTAATCATTAAATGTAATTGTATCTTTCCTAGGAGCATCTTGATGACCTGGCAATATGTCTAGAGATAAGCTTGCACTCTCTACCCTAAGTGATCTAATCTAACCTTCGTTTTGAGAAGCTAGCCTTGCTTCTCAATGAGAGTAAAGCATCAAATATGTTTCATGTCATGTGGACTATAGCCATGAGAACTAAGCTCAAGACGTGAGGCGATTGGATGATAGGTGGGGCTACACACAGAGAGAGAGAGAGAGAGAAAGAGAGAGAGGGGACGAAAGAATATAATGGTAGGGCAGAAGTGAAATAAGACATGGCCATGATGTGGTTGGACCAGTAAGCATTAAATGTGATTATATCTTTCGTAGGAGCATCTTGATGACCTGGCAATATGTCTACAGATAAGCTTGCACCCTCTACCCTAAGTGATCTAATCTAACCTTCATTTTGAGAAGCTAGCCTTGCTTCTTAATGAGAGTATAGCATCAAATATGTTTCGTGTCATGTGGACTATAGCCATGAGAACTAAGCTTGAGACGTGAGGTGATTGGATGATAGGTGGGGCTACACCGAAAGAGAGAGAGAGAGAGAGAGAGAGAGAGAGAGAGAGAAAGAGAGAGAGAAGGGACGAAAAAATATAATGGTAGGCCAGAAGTGAAATAAGACAAGGCCATGATTATATTATTGAGACGGAAGAACTAAAAGATAATAGAGGCGAGAGAGAGAGAGAGAGGGGGAGAGAGAGAGAGGGAAAATATATTGATGGACAGAAGTGAATTAAGTTAGTGTATTAGTTAGAGACAAGGCGATGATGTGGTTGGACCCTAAGTGATCTAATCAACCTCTCAAGGAGAGTAAAGGATTATGTATGTTTCATGTCATGTGCATTATAGCCATGAGAAGTAACCTCCAGAGGTGAGGCAATTGGATATTAGTAATCATTAAATGTAATTGTATCTTTCCTAGGAGTATCTTGATGACTTGGCAATATGTCTAGAGATAAGCTTGCACCCTCTACCCTAAGTGATCTAATCTAACCTTCATTTTGAGAAGCTAGCCTTGCTTCTCAATGAGAGTAAAGCATCAAATATGTTTCATGTCATGTGGACTATAGCCATGAGAACTAAGCTCGAGATGTGAGGCGATTGGATGTAGGTGGGGCTACACAGAGAGAGAGAGAGAGAGAGAGAGAGAGAGAGAGAGAGAGAGAGAGAGAGAGAGAGAGGATGAAAGAATATAATGGTAGGGCAGAAGTGAAATAAGACAAGGCCATGATGTGGTTGGACCAGTAATCATTAAATGTGATTGTATCTTTTAACTCCCCAAGATTTGAAACAACGGTAGAAGCCATTTCTGGAGCTGCATCCATAATAAAATACAAAAACCTTTTCAGGTATGTATTGGCTCAATTGTATAATTGGATCACACAGATTCCATAGAATAAACATGAGCAGAAATCAATTGGCATAGGAGGTAGATACCCAAAGATTGTAGCCCATCTTCTCTCAACAAAGAATTTGGAATCAAGTTAGATGGATTGAGATATTTGTGAATGAGCTCTTGCCAAGCACTCATGCAAATATTTTCCGATTCAAAGGCGGTAAGTTGCTTAGAGTGACCAAGGATATGGTGGTAGGAAGTAGAAATCATAGGACATATTAAAAGGAGAAATCGACATGGAGGGCACATGGCCCTAGCGTCTATTTCAAAAATCAAATCCCCCTAACCTCCCCTTGCCATGCATTAGCCTCCTCTACCCAACCCTAAATCTGAGACCTTAGTCCTATGATCATCACCAAGAAATCTTACTGCAATCTTATTGTCTACTCATGAAGGTGTATCCAACCACATCATGGACTTATTTCACTTCTGTCCACCATTATATTTTGCTCTGTGTGTGTGTCTGTGTGTCTGTGTGTGTGTGTGTAGCCCCATCTATCATCCAATCGTCTCACCTCTCGAGCTTAGTTCTCATGGCTATAAAGCACATGACGTGAAACACACTTAATCCTTTACTCTCCTTGAGAAGCAAGGATAACTTCTGAAAGAGGTTAGATTAGATCACTTAGGGAAGAGGATGCTGGCTTATCTCTAGACATACTGCCAGCTCGATGCTCCTAAGAAAAATACAAATACCTTTAATGATTACTGGTCCAAACACATCATGGCCTTGTCTTATTTCACTTCTGGCCTACCATCATATTTTTTCGTCCCCCCCCCCCCCCCCCCTCTCTCTCTCTCTCTCTCTCTCTCTCTCTCTCTCTCTCTCTCGGTGTTGCCCCACCTATCATCCAATCGCCTCACGTCTCAAGCTTAGTTCTCATGGCTATAGTCCACATGACATGAAACATATTTGATGCTTTACTCTCATTGAGAAGCAAGGCTAGCTTCTCAAAACGAAGGTTAGATTAGATCACTTAGGATAGAGGGTGCAAGCTTATCTCTAGACATATTGCCAGGTCATCAAGATGCTCCTACCCTGCAACATGCACGTACCTTGACGTGACCTTGCATAGACTTTGCTTTGCCATTGTCTTCTTTCAAATAAGTTATCTTCTATTCTTTACGTGCCTCACCAGCTAGCTTCTCTCTGTTTTGATTTGGCATTGTCATTTTTCATTGATCATCGCCAAGGGCACAAGGAACAGAAGATTCCTTGTAGCGTAGCAGTTGGTGAGATGCACGCATTCGATCATTGCCATCAGAGAAAAGAAAATGAGCTGTGATGTCATGATTGGTGGTAGCATTCGAGGAAGCAACATTAGGCCATTCAGGTAAATACCATTCTCGAGTCTTCATAAGCTTTAGCCTACACTCTAAAGTTCATAGAGTGACAACCCTACCAACACCTTGTATTTTCGTGCCAAAACCCTGGGGTGCTAACTCAATATGTAATCTGTAACTCCCCTCGTCCAAAATCTAGGGTATGGGGGGACAAGGTCCATATATAATATGCTTGGATTTTCTTTAAAAATTTCAAATATGCGAGGGAAAAATATGAAAATTTCATGTCCCCCCTCCCACAAAATATAAGATATATACCTTGAAAAATATGCAAGAATTTAAGATTTTCCATATTTTTCATAACATGTGAGGCCCAAGGGGGGTACTCAAGATTTTGATAGGTTTTCTTACTAAAGGGAGTTGGTGCCCTAGGGCCAAAATGTCTCCACTATTGCAATGACTTCTACACTTAGTCTGTCTCTCCTTTTCTTGCATTCTGTTGAAGCCCATAGACTACACGGATTGGGATGATCAAGCATTGCTTCCACTCTTCGTGCATCTCTCAAGAATTTCTCCAAATAACAAGGACATCTATAGAAAGCAGATGGGATACAAGATGTTTGATGAGCACATCATACACATGATACAACGTAGGTAAGTGGTTGCTTAAACCATCCCGGTGGTTGCTTGTGATTGAGCTTTGGGATATTTTACTTGTTTCATTTCTTGATACAACACAGGTTAGTGGTTGCCTAAACCACCCCGGTGGTTGTTTGTGATTGAGCTTTGGGATAGTTTACTAGGCTATAGCCTGGACTTAATGTGATTGTCCTAAATCAGCCTAGTGGTTGGAATATCATGTAACCGTGTGGCTGGTTTAGCTCAAACACCAGAACCAAGCTGGCTTGGACTTAATGTGATTGTCCTAAACCCAGCTCGATGGTTGGAACATCATGCAATCATGATTGGGTCAGCTCAAACACTAGTTATGTGATTGTCCTAAACTAGCCTAGTGGTTGGAATATCATGCAACCATGTGGCTGGTTTAGCTCAAACATCAGAGCCAAGTTGGCTTGGACTTAATGTGATTGTCCTAAACCAGCTCAGTGGTTGGAACATCATGCAATCGTGATTGGGTCAGCTCAAACACCAGTTAAGGCTAGAGGAGGTAGGCACTAGCAATGAAATGCATTTGTGCTAGTTTAGGATTACCTGCAACCCCCACAAAATATAACCTTTAGTAAATCCCAAACAACCACCGTGCTTGTTTCAATAAATCCCAATCTATAAATCCCAAACAAGGGAAAATGTAAATCCCAAATAGTATACTAATCCCAAACAACCACTGAGCTTGTTTTAGTGACAATGACTGTGCATGAGGGACCATCTAATTCATAGGTTCAGATTAGCACTCAGTTGAAATCAGACTGTAATAACAGTGACTATGCATGAGGGACCATCTAATTCAAAGGCTCAGATTAGCATTGAGCCAGAATCAGATTGTAATAATAATGACTGTGCATCTAGTTCACAAGCTTAGATTAGCATTCAGTTGGTTTATCAGGTTGTAATAACAATAGTTTAGAATGAGAACTAGCATTAAGTTGAGATAGACTATGAGAGCATATCACACGGTTAGAATTACCATCTAATCGCATGTCATGAGTGAAGTAGTCATAAGAAAATAGAACCTTCGAATCCAACTAAATGCAACATTTTCAAATTATAAGGTCTAGCTGAGTGAAGCAATCATATCCAAGGATGGATAAATGGCAAGTTATTGCTTTAAAACTGAAATTATATAGAAAAGCCAAATGTATAGTCTAAATTTATATATCCGGGTAGTATACAACCAAGTTTTACTCTTCTACATTTTGTAAAGAGATCACCATCATATCTAAGTATGGATAAATACAAAGACAATTTACCTTTTTTTTTTTCACAAAAGACAATTTACTACTTAACTCAAGTTCTATTGAAAAGCTGACTGTATTAGAGGGCCTTCCCACTGTATTGAAAAGTTCTTATAGTATGGAAGGACTTCCCATAGTTCCTCATGTAATATGACCAAAAAGTGAATGACACTCTTGGGAACTCTATGTTCCTGCTCCAAGCGATCAATCTCATCAACGACAATCTTGGGTTGTTGAGGAACCCCTTGCAAAATGGCTTCATTAAGCTCAAGACAAGTGATAGGAAAAATGTCATTGCCTCTGTGGCTTTCCATCTCTATTTCTTTGCTATTCCTTTACTCAAGACCTGTCGGGTTTTTAAACTAGTTTGCTCTCCTGCTATCCAAGATGTAATTGTTCACATATTCTAATCTGTCAAATCAAGCCGTCTTGTGAGATCTTTGCCATCTTTGAAGACCCATGTACCGATAGATTCCCTACACATTACATTGATGAATATGAGATGTTAGTTGTATGATAGTTAAGGCTAGAGGAGGTAGACACTGGCAATGAAATACATTTTTGTTGGTTTAGGATTAACTGCAACCCCACAAAATATAACCTTTAGTAATCCCAAACAACCACCATGCTTGCTCCAGTAAATCCCAATCAATAAATCCCAAAAAAGGGAAAATATAAATCCCAAACAGCCACCGAGCTTGTTTTAGTGTTACAATGAATGTGCATTAGGGACCGACTAATTCATAGGTTCAGATTAGCATTTAGTCAGAATCAGACTATAATAACAATGATTGTGCATGAGGGACCATCTAATTCATAGACTCAGATTAGCACTGAGCCAGAATCAGACTGTAATAACAATGACTTTGCATGGGGGGCCATCGAGTTCATAAGCTTAGATTAGCATTCAGTTGGTGTATTAGGCTGTAATAACAATAGTTTAGAATGAGACCTATTGTTGTTATGACAGCAGCCTGATGAACCAACTCAATGCTATTCTGATGTCTTGTTATGATCTCTCCTTTCTTCAGTTGATTGTAATAACAATGACTTTGCATGAGGGGCCATCTAGTTCACAGGCCCCCCAGATTAGCATTTTTTGATGATCGAGGAATTCTCCCATGGAAACCATCTATTTGCACATCATGGCTACAGGATGATGTATATGACCGCCTATGCTAGGTTGGGCTACCAGCAAAGCTGGGTGTATGTGCCACTGCTCCTCCCTCCTCATCCCATTGAATTATTATGATCTTGGCTCCGATGACCAAGAAATTCTCCCATTGCAACCATCTAATCACACGTCATGGCTAGACGATAATTTATATGACTGCCTATGCTAGGCTGGGCCTCCAGCAAAGCTAGGTGCATGTGCCACTGCTCCTCCCCCCTCATCCCATTGAATTATTATGATCTTGGCTCCGATGACCAAGAAATTCTCCCATTGCAACCATCTAATCACACGTCATGGCTAGACGATGATGTATATGACTGCCTACATTGGGCTACTAGCAAAGCTAGGTGTATGTGCCACTGCTGCTCCCCCCGCATACCATTGAATTATTATGATCTTGGCTCTGATGATCGATAAATTCTCCCATGGCAACCATCTAATCACACGTCATGGCTAGTCGATGATGTATACGACTGCCTATGCTAGGTTGGGCTACAAACAAAGCTGGGTGTCTGTACCACTGCTCCTCCCCCCTCATACTATTGAATTATCATGATCTTGGCTTTGATGACCAAGAAATTCTAGCATGGCAACCATCTAATCGCACGTCATGGATAGACAATGATGTACATGACTGCCTACGCTAGGCTGGGCTTACAAGCAAAATCTAGCTGGTGGATTGTGTGCTCTTAGCAGCGATAGGCACCCAGTGTCACACAAATGACACAATATCTTGGCTCTGATGACCAAGAAATTCTAGCATGGCAACCATCTAATTGCATGTATGATGATATAGATGATTGCCTACGTTCGGCTGGGCTACAAGCAAAATCCAGCTGGTGGATTGTGTGCTCTTAGCACTGATAGGCACCCAGAGTCACACAAATGACACAAGAAATGAAGGGGTTAGAGTCGGAGGGTGGCAAGTCTAGCTATACAAAGGCCTTAAGGACAGAGAAAATATTCACCATACCTAGGAAAATTTCTCTCCTACTCCCTTTCACGCTCTCTCCAAGCCCCCTTCTACCCCTATGATGAATCTTTTGCTGCAACCTCAATGCCCCTTCATAATGCTACCCAAGTCATGGGATCCATTGTTTGCCTTGGCTCTCCATCTTGCAACACTCCACCAGCCATAGCCATGACCAAGGGAGTTACAGGATGGGGAGCCAAGGGAAACGGGTCATCGTTGAGTTCTCTCTACTAGTGGTGCCTTCAAAGAAGCAATTCTTTGATAGCCCCACCAGTGCCTCAAGAAAGAAGTTGCTATGACGTAGGCAATTCCTTGAAAGACTTGAAAGAAAAACCTCATGATCAACCCATGTTGTAGGATGGGGAGCCAAGGGAAATGAGTCATCGTTGTTCCGTGAGGCACTGGGAGAGAACTCAACTTGGTGTTGAGCCTCTTGTAATTGCACACAACCTTCTGCATTGGGGAAGGAGCTCAACTTGGTGATCATGTCGAACACATCGAAAGCATGCGTCAGTGTGCTGGAGCTCACCACCATATTGAGTTCCCTTTCCACTATCGAATGTTGTGCTCAATTGCTCACCTCCAAGTTGAGTTCCCTTTTCCAGTGCCTTGACTTCTGAAGTTGCTATGAAAAAAATTATTTCAATTACAAGGTGCTCATATTGTCCCCTGCATACGAGGAGTTCCAAGTCAAAATTTTAAGAAATTCCTACCTACGATAGCACTATGAGGTGCTCGTATTGTCCCCTGCATACAAGGCACCAGCTCAAAAGTGTAAGAAATTGCTAATAAGGGCCAAAAGTGACACCTAGTCCTACCACTGTGGCGGTGCTGACAAGTGCTTAAAGAAGTGTTACGAAAACAAAGTGCTAGCATCTTTGTACGTAATCTATTTTGTTAAATGTTTGCTTTGGATGTAATTTATTTTGTTTCAATTTTGATGTAATACTATTATCGCAAAAACTCTCGTATGTAATTTCTTTTGTTTCAATTTCAATGTAGTACCATTATCACCAAAACTATTGTTGGTTGTTACTTCGGTAGTGAAAGTGGCTCTAATGAAGAACAAATGGCATATTTCTACCCTCGTTTACATTTTAATGCAACCATAGGGCTCGTTGCACAAGAAATTGTTGAAAAAACTGTTCTTACTGTAGTGAAAAGGGTTCCAATAACGAATGCGGTGGTTTAGAACTATGATAACTCCAATAACCAGTGTGGTGGTTGCAAGGAAACTATACTAAATTGTAAATGCTACATTTTCCTTAGCTTGGAACTAAAATAGCTCCAAGAACATGTGCAGTGGTTGAGAAATTGTTGTACAAGGATTACATATGACTAAAATATCTCTAAAATAACACTATTTTCCTTAGTTTAGAACTAAAATAGCTCTGCTATCCAGTGCAGTGGTTGTGGATATGGACCTTGAGGGGTCTCGTTAGAGATTAACATGCCACAGTGGTCTGCCTGATGGTCTTCATGCCAACGTGGTGGTCTCTCCATGCCAACATCATTGCTTGAACCAGCATGGTGGTCAGCACAGCAAAAGATTGTGTTGCGTAGCAATAGATGGTGAAGCTGCATAATGACAGGTGGCAAGGCAAAAGTTTTGTGTTGTTGTCAAGCCAACGTGGTTGTGCTTGAACCAGCATGGTGGTCAGTGCAGCAAAAGATTGTGTTGCACAGTGACAGATGTTGAAGCTACACAAGCAAACATGGCAAGGCAAAACCTGCATGATGTAGTCCAGTAGGCCAAAGGCTCAGAGCAACAGTTTCTGTGCTCATGAGTAAATGCTTATAGTGCCATGTGTCAAGCTCTACACTATTGACCATGATAAGATTGCATCTCATTATTATGCCAGTGCGTGTTCATGACATTAGGAAAATTACGAGAGCGTGGGTCCGTGCAAAATTCAAGTATTCACCTAGAAGCGCATCGCATTGGAGCCCCAAAATAGCCCCAAAAATAGTTCTGCAATTGGCTACATCCAAGGAAACGTTGACCCCTCTGCCTGATCCTCCAATCCGAGAATTGCACCTTTCTTTTGCAATCACGATGATCGTCGCACCAGTTTCCACAATCCTCTCCCCTCCCCCAGCTTCCATCCTCCTCATGCACATGCATTCCTCCACCTCATTTGATAGCTTGATGTTGTGACTAATCTTTGCAAGAAGCAATTTGACCTTTTGTAAGCAAGAATTTTATTGTTCTTGGCTAGGCTCGCGAACAATCCTCCTAGCTAGCTAGAACCAGCAAGATCGAATTGTTGGAGTGCTGCAGCAGCCCGCCATTTGTTGGCATTTCTGGACTATGGAGCATGCTGGTTGCCTACGTTGTCATGCTGCTGGTGTTGAACATGGCTGTGGGTACCAAGAGCCATTTGTGGAGCTACTAAGGCATTGGATTGTGACAGCCCATATGCATTGCTCATTGAGGTAGTTTGATTGGTGGAGGCTTGTCGGCGATGGAGGCGCTAGAGTGTAGAAGGATTTTCTTGCTAGCCTTTGGAGGTTGGATTCATCCTTTTGCAGTAGCTCATGGATGTGTGTGTTCAAAGTGTCTTCAAATAAGTGAAAAACACAAACACATCCCCACTCTTGACAACAAGGTGCCAGCAGTCAGAGTATAGTCAAAAAGTAAGCAGACTATAAAAGACTATCACGAGATGCAAAGAGAACAAAGAGGAAGTCTTGCAAAAGGTAGTATGCTTGTTGTATATTATGTTTTGATAGAGAATACATCAACTCAACAAATCAAACTCTCAATAGGAGCTGATACAAGTTTTTATAGCCATCCGACAGTCTGACTATTGTGAGGCAACAATAAATTTCAAAATGTGACAGTCCTAGTCAAAAACATTATGTGGTGGATCAGGTCACTAAGGAGTGCTATTAGGGACAGTTATAATTGTCCCTAGAGTTACAAAATGATCCCACTACCTTGTTCTAATAATTCCCTCTTACCAGAGGTGTATTTAACCTATCCCATGGCTAGTGTTCACGTGGGTGGAGGCTATGCCTTCAACACCTGGCACTTCCAGTGGAGAGGCCTTTTCTCAAAAAGTTGGGGACATAAACCCTTCTTCACTAAAAATACTCCTTCAAGTGCATCTTGAAGGTATGTGAAGCATTGAGATCAATTGGTGTTCCCCGGGTGATAACTGGATCCACAGTCTCAGTTTCTTCTTTTTGTACCTGAGTCTTTGGTGTTGCTTCTTCTCCTTTTGACTGTTCATTGGTTTTGTTGGGGCTGGTACACCTAGAGTGGCTAGGGGTAGCTTTGACTTCTGTGCTGGCATCTTCCTTGGATTGTTCTGCTATAAGCTTAGGAATCTGGGTCATGAATTCTACAGGGTCATTGAAATTTGCAAAAGTTCTTGCTTTGTCTGTGTCAAAGATTGTGAGATGGTCTTCCAATGGCATTTTCTTTTTATGGGCATCCTTTGATTTTGCCCTTAAATTCTCCACCTCATAGGCCATGGCCTTGTAGGTATATGCAACCGATGCAAAAGCATCGTATGGTTGTTTTGCTATAGTAAATAGTTTGCCCTTTAATGTATTCCGCATCTCTTGGGATGTTCGAACCAGCTGGTTTTTCAACTCAAAAAATTCATATTTGCTAAGGAATACGTCGTCTCCCTCGTCAGCCATTTCCTTGAGTTGTTGTTCGACATGTTGGAGTGCATGAAGCTGTTGCTGTAACAAAAGATTTTCGATTTGAAGGTCATTTTGATTTGCTCCCATACAGTCGAGTTGAACAAAGAATTCATCTTTCATCTCTTGGAGCCATGCTGTCATAATCGGCATGCAATCTTGTTGTACCTTGACTTGTGCTGTCAGCTTTGCAATGTGTCTACTGTGTTGCTTTGTGGACCTTGTATATTCACCCTGAAACTCTGTAATTCTAGCCTATGCACTGGCAAGATGTTGCTGCAAGTCAGAATGCTTGATCATGAACTCCTATGTTGCTCCTTTTCTTTCTGGAGCTGTTCGAATTGCTAATGTAGTGCAGCTTGTTCTCTCTGTTGTTGGTCAACATAATGTTGGAGTACGAGTAGGGCATTACCAGCTTGCATGCTTGACACCTCTGTGTGTGGTACAAATCCGAGCTTGTCCTTCACAGTTTCTGTTCTGCTGCGCCATGTAATTTAACATGGTATCAGAGCCCAGGAGGCTCTAAGGATCAAAGAATAGAAGAGAGGCGAGGGCTTCAATAGCATACAGAGTGATGGCAACATGAAGCGGCTCAACAGGAAGCGGAAGCACCAGCTACTGCTGCACCAACAATCCAGGCATTGAGGATTCGCCCACCAGCCTTCACTAAAGGCAAGCTAGATGGTATGAACTACACTCTGTGGAAGTTTAAAATTACTGCTATTCTAGATTCATATAAGCTTTTGGAGACAGTACTGGGGATTGACCCAGAACCACAAGGAACCCCCGACCTAGCAAATCCGAGGAGTACAATACCTCCTAATGTCGACCTTCTATGAGCTTGGAAATGCACGAACATAGATGCTCTATGTGCCCTGGTTACAAGTACTACTAATAGTACTTTGACCTTGATTCAGCATACATCTAAGGCAACTGTGGCTTGGAACATATTGAAGTCAGTATGAGACACGAAATTAGACAAGGATCCAAAACCTAGAGAATCAGCTCGCAGCCGCTGAGAAATTTAATGAAGGAGAGACAACAGCCTCAAGGAGGAGGTGTACATGGGTCAGCCACCTAGGTTTGAGCCCCCCATTCTGAGAACAAGGTATGTAAGCTGAAGAAGGCTCTGTACAAGCTGAAATAGGGGCCCCCAAGAGCATGGTACCAATAGATAGACAAATTCTTTCATAAATTAAACTTTAAAAGATGTGCCTCAGATGCTAACTTGTATGTTGTATAGGAAAGGTGGAAAATCTGCTATTATTGTTCTATATGTGGATGATCTCCTTATTATAGGTGACTATGAAGACATGATCTAGTAGACTAGAAAGGCATTGAGCATAGAGTTTGAGATGACAGACTTAGGGCTAATGCACTACTGTTTGGGGATTGAAGTCTGGCAAGAGCCGGGCAAGATCTTCATCTCTCAGAAAAAATATGCAAGGGAGATCTTGAAGGCATTTGGTATGTCCGAGTGCAAGGAGATAGCTACACCTATGGAGGTAAATGCGAGGCTATCTATGGAGGATGCCTCACCACCATTAGACATTGGGAGGTACAGGAAGTTGGTCGGTAGTCTCATCTATTTGTGCAACTCCAGACCGGACATCGGTTTTGCTATTGGTGTTTTGAGCAGGTTCTCCAATAAGCCCCAAGAGAATCATTGGAATGCAGGGATGTGGGTGCTCAGGTATGTGGAGGGCACTGTGATGCCAAAATTTGATATTTTTAAATTTGGCATTGGTATTGTTTTCTTCTATGTTTGATAAGATTTTGAGTATCAAGTGATAGCCTAGGGGCTCTCACTTATTTCTATTTTCTAAGATATTGTATGGGATTGAGAGGATGAGTGGAATGGGTCATTGTAAATACCATAGGTATGAATTATAAATACCTTGGTATAGGGTGAGAGTTATTTGTGTATGGGATATTATGGGGTTTTTAGAAAAATAGGAAGAGTGAGTCATATAAAGAGGTGGGCTCACATCCATGTGCTCCAATAATATAAGAGAGATCGCATGCCAAGCGTGTGGAAGGCATGTGGAGGAGTGTGGAATCAAAAGGAATCCTTCTAGAATTCCTATGTGGAATAAGGAGGATGTGGACATATGGAAAAGAGAGGGTCCCTATGGGCTCCATGTGGGGAGACTCTTGACTTTCTCAATATTTTAAGAGTCTTGAGCATCTTTTGATGGGACACATGGCAAGAGTAGCCAAAAAGGACATGGATGGTGACATACGGGCTTATGTGATTGATGGGGAAAGGAATCTACAGGCGGCAATTGTAAATGGGTGAAGGAGGGTGTCAAAATCTCTATAAAAGGAGCCCTCCTCTCCCTTGTTCATCATCTCTTCCACCATTAGGCCTCATGTTGCTGTAGCTCTAGTCTCCTCAAGCCTCTTCCATGAGCCTTCTCTCCCTCTTGTAGATATTCTCTTATGTAGACTCTTGGGTCCATATCTCTCTAGTTTATTCTCTCTCTATGAGTATTCTTGGATCTTCTGCTCCCTCTTGTATGTATGAAACCTCTTCTTCTCCCTTGTGTTTGTAGTATTTTGAGTGTATTTGAGTGGAGTCTTACTCTCATGGCAATGAAAGTCACTTCTTATCATTTTCCTTGAGTCTCCATTCCTATGTTCTTTTCTCTCTCTATTCAAGTCTCTAAAATAGTTCTTGTTCGGCCACTCATTACACACACATAGTCCATCCATTTCCTAAACCACCAAGGGAATTACTTACTCTCTTCTAGGCAAAATCTATGAGTGGTGGATCGTTGATGAAGGTGGAGTCTTGAGGGAGCATCCTACTCAGGCGAAATTAGCATGGGTGGAGGGTAATTTTTATGACAGTTTGACTCCCTGCTAGTATTTTGCTCATAGCTTTGTGCTCGGTAGTCCAATTTTGAGACACTTATATCAGCGTGAAGATCTCTTCAAGGCTCATGTCTCTATGTGCTTAGATCTTGAATTAGATACTGCTGCAAAAAGTTATGAGTCTCTATGTCTGATAGTCTGTTTTCATGATAGTTTTTACCCCTGTCTAGTAAATTTCCCATAACTTTCTGGTCGCTTCTTTGTTTCTTACGAAACATATGTTACGCAAAGCTCTCTTTAAGGCGCATGTTTATATGTCCTTAGATCTTGAATCAGATACTGTTGCAAAAAGTTACGAGTCTTTGTGTTTGATAGTCTGTTTTCATGATAGTTTTTATCCCCGTCTAGTAAACTGCCCATAACTTTCTGGCCGCTTCTTTGTTTCTTATGAAATGTATATCAGCATAAAGCCTATCTTGAGGAACCTCTTTTTATGTGTTTAAATCTTTGATATCATGTCTCTACTAAAAGTTATAGGCCTCTATGTCTAATGACAGTTTGTAGAGTGTTTTGAGCTAAGTGTAAAGGTGTCTATGAAGGAGGTGCAATGTTTCCTCGGAACCTACGCATCCGACCCAATCAGCCCCTTCAAACTCCTTGATATATATTAGTTCATGTCATGTTGAGCCGCAAGATCTTCTTTCAATAATGTATCACTCTTCTCTTTGGTGCTAGACCGCGACTCGTTGAGATTATGACCTCTGCTGATTCTTTCCTTCTCCCTATGCTTGAGTGCAACATCACTTGGGATGTTACCATCTTCATTCTCATCTAAGGGAGGAAAGTATGGTGTGGTATCTTGGCATAAAAGCTTCTTTTTAATGTCCCTTTATCAATGATAAATATCTTTGTCAGTCAGTTCAAAAGCAGCAGTAAGTGAAGAGATGCGTGAAGTTTATTACCCAAAACTTCATGTCACAGCACTCTTGATTATGGCATCACTTATGGTACAGGCACTTCCTTGGCTGGTCATTGCGACTCAAATTGGGCTGGAGATGTTGTATCTATAAAATCAGTTTCTAGATATTGTTTCTCTTTAGGTTCAGGTATCTTCTCTTGGATCAGTAAGAAATAACCAACAGTGGCATTGTCTTCTACCGAGGCTGAGTACAAGGTAGCATGTTTTGCTGCTTGTGAAGCAGTGTGGCTGAGGGGGATCTTATGGCACGTGGGACTGCAAGAGGATGAAGCAACTGTGCTGAGGTGTGACAATCAAAGTTGCATGGCCATTGCTAAAAATCTAGTGTTTCATGCGCACACAAAACATATAGAGATTCAGTATCACTATGTGCGTGATTCGATCTAGGATGGGATAGTGGAATTGGTCTACTATCCAATGGAGAAAAATAGAGTAGATATCTTCACCAAGGCACTCGAGAAGGATCAGCTTCAGGGTCATCTTTAGAGACTCAGCATTGGGCCGAGAAGATAGTTTATCTACGGGTGGACATTGAGGGGGGGTGATAGATATGCTCAATGTCCCACCCTCCTAGTAACCACTAGTGGTCCAAGGTGCTCAAGTTGTAAGGCCCTCATATGAGGAAAAGCCATGTGTTAGCCCGAGACACTGGATGGATCCTGACTTGCATGTCGAATGAGGTCTATCAAAATGAGACTGTTGATGGTAGAAAGGTGATTGTGTGGGAGCCCCTTATTCTTGCTAGGGCCTAGGGGCCAGATGGCCCCTAGCTAGAGGGTCCCAAGGGGGCCAGCAGCCCCCTTGGTGGGGGCTCGAGGGCGAGAGCCTTTGAGGCGACGGTATAAGGAATATTCTCTAAATATTCCATGGACGACTAGTCGGTTCCACTGACTAGGTTGACTGATCAGCTTCACTGACTAGGTTGATTGGTTGGTTCCATCGACTACATTGATCCAACAACCACCCTCATAGCTATAAAGAGGCAATCTCCCCAGTCCATTATACCAAATCAAATCTTCCAATAGAGATCTTCCAGCTAGTAGCTCTTCATCTAGTATCTATCTAGATTGCCATCCAAGCTCCACTGTGGGAGCACACGGGTGGATGGAGCCATCATTTTTACTACATCAATATTGAAGGAAAATTTTGTTCATCTCCAGTATAGACACCAAGAAAGAACAATAGGTAGAGAGGCATGCCTCGTGTGGAAAAGAAGACAATGAACAACTATTTGATGGAAGTCGGTTGGAAGATGACAACTCCTTAGGGATCAGGAATATGACGAGGATGAAATGTTGGACAAAGTAAAAAAGTAGCAAGCAGTGGCACAGGGGGACCTGAAAGTTGCAAAGGAGAGAGGTAGGAGTTTTTTTTTTCTATGTGGCTAAAACAGGGCATTTATTTTTATAAATTCCTATTTTATCTATTTCATTTATTCTTGTTTTATATATTGCATCTATTCATGTTTATATTCCTATTTTATCTATTTCATTTATTCTTGTTTTATTCTTGTTTTATATATTGTTCAACAGATGAAAGTTTGCCAGTTAAGGAAGCTCTTACTAAGATGAAGTGCCACATACAACACAAGAAGAAATCTGACGATCAACACTTAGATGAAGATGATCTGTTGAACTTGGATGAAGAAAATCTAAGCAACTGGACAGGATTATAGAGGAAGCAATAGCAAGATTGGACATGCAGGACTTGCCAGGAAACCACAACAAGGACGAAGACATAGGTGGTGGTGGGGAGTTGACTGGAAAGAACAGCAAGGGTAAACACACTGATAGTGGTGAAAAGCTCGACACAAATAGCGGTGAGAGGGTCACTGAAGTAGCTGAGATTATATTAAGGCTAAAGCCTGAACTGCCTGACAGCTCTGATGGAGAGCAAATGGAGGATGACATCCTCTTGTTTTTTGAATGAAATTATTTTTGCAATTCATCTTCCTTGTTTTTTAAATGAAATTCTTTTTGCAATTTATCTTCTCATAAGTTGATATGAAATTCTTTTTGCAATTCATCAATTCAAGTATGATGGATTTATATATGTGTTATTGTTGCTTCTAGGTGACTCTGGAGATGTTCAGCCTCAAAAAAAGTTGTTAATCTTTGATTTGAATGGAATATTATTAAAGAGGTGGTGGCAGACTGCTCCTAAAATGGCCCAAGGTGGTGATGTTCATAAATTAGGCAACCATGTTGTCTCTTTGCAGCCACAGTTGATCAATTGAAAGAAAATTGGGATATGATGAGTTTAGGGAGTTCAAGTTCCTGTTCAACTTTGCACAGGAGGATTGTTGTACAAGGGAAGAATTCTGCCACCCAACACAGCTGGATGAGATGTGTCTGCTTAAGCCATTTAGGGCATTGGCTATGCATGACATTGCCTATGATCCCATGAACACACTCCTGGTTGACGACACTCCTTTGAAAGCAACATTAAATCCACCCAGTTCCTGCATAACTCCTTTTGCCTATGATGGATATCCTAATGATGATGAGCAGGCAGATTGAACTTTATCAAACTTTTGAGCAATCTCACGTGCTAGCACCATGGTTTCTGGATTCTCCCATTTAAGCTTGAGGCCGAATTCATCACTTGCTCCTGCTACAAGGTAGGCCAGCACATGTTGAGTCATTCCAGCTCAAAATCTGGTGTCGTCCTCCTGCGTGGCAATTAAACAGGGTCCAGGAGCACGGCCGCTCGATCCACATATCGATGTGCCGTCTCACCTTCTGACTGCTTCAAGTTTGCCACTTGCAGGTACACATTCTTCGGCTCCTCTTCTTGGAATTCACAGACTTCACTTCACTCAGGATATCACCTCTTCTGGCATCTATTTTAAGTGCTGCTACTCTGAGGCTATTTTCAAGATACAGAGAGATAGAATGCAAAGAAAGAGCTAGGAGTGCCGAGAGAGAGAGAGAGAGAGAGAGAGAGATTCCAAGCTACATATTCAAAGCGGGAGGTTTCAGAGAGAGGTGTTTCAAAAAGAGAAGCGGGACTAGCAGTTACAATGTCTTTGTTAGTTACACATCATAGATGTGGGACGTGGTTTTTATTTTTAAATTTACACTCCTGACCAGTCTCACAATCAGTTTGAAAGGTGCTTTTACAAGCACTGAAAAAGCAGTGTCCATGGACACGGCTTTTTAGTCCAGCCAATCGTGCTATCACCCTCAATTGTCCATCCTCCAAAACAGATCAAATGAGATGATACCTCAATTGTATATGTTTCATTCTTGAATAGAAGGCTCAATTTGTTGCAAGCTGAATAGCACTCTGGCTATCGTTATACAAGCTACATTTTTCTTGCTTCTTCTCAAGTTCCTCCATAAACCTCTGCAATGTCACTACTACAAAACTAGGTAGAAATGGCATCCAATTTTCATTTTTTCCATTTCTTATGTATGAAATGGAAACCAACTCTCAAAGTGTCATATTTTAGTATAAATGGCAATTAGAAATGGCAACCATTTCTTGAATTGCCATTTCTCGAGAGAAAATGGCAATAGGAATTGACAATATTTTCTTGTCTACCATTTCTTAGGAATAAATGGCAACACAAAATGGCAAGTAGTTCTTTATTGCCATTTCTTGCCAAGAAATGGCAACCATTTCTTGACTACCATTTCTTACAAAGAGATGGCAGCCATTTCTCACCTGCCATTTCTTACTAAGAAATTGTAGCACAAAATGGCAATTAATTGTTGACTATCATTTCTTTTTATGAATTGGCAGCACGAAATGGCAACCATTTCTTACAAAGAAGTAGCAACACAAAATGTATGTAGAAAGGTTACACAATAGTCAACCATTCATATATTGCAAAGTATCCAATTGTTGTGAAACATTCACCACTACCATTCACATGGTCGATATTAGAAAAATCATTTTGCTAATTGTAAGCCAACATGGATCGATGCATTTTCAGCCATACAAATGGTATTTTATGAGCATGATACTTTGCATAGGCATTATAATCACATATTTAAAGCCCTTGCAAAGTATCATGCTCATTGGGTACCATTTGCATAGGTAGGAAAGCATATTTCCAAAATCTTCACCATGCATGATGCATGAGCATAGAAAAACATTCATTGGTGCGCTTCCACCCATTAAAATTTCACCCAATGGACATGATACTTTGTATGAACAAAAAATAGGTGAGTTAAAGGCCTGCACAAAGTATCATGCCCAACTAATTCCATTTGCATGGGTAGGTAAGCAGATTTCCCAATGTTTAACTATGCATCATATATGAGCATAGAAAAACATACCAACACCTCCTGGAGCAGCTGCTCATCCCCCTCTACTCTTTCTCCCTCCATTCCTAGCTGTAGCACCTCTTGGAGCTTCTCTCAACCTTCAGTTGCACCCTCTATACCTTCTCCCTCTATCGGAGCTGCTCTCTCCCTCCAAGTTGCACTTTCTAGTCCACTATTGCTGTTGTGACCTTTGTACAAGCATGGTGAGGAGACCATACATGTACTTTGTATCCCAAAGGAGCAAAAATGCACTGGGTGAATGGGTGCCTTACACCTACAGCTTGAATGATTGGATAGTCATGAGAGGATCTGCCAAGGGTCCACATAAGCTTCCCAAGAGCAAAAAAGGTGATCTTTTGCATGAATGGAAGGGCCGCATCATGAACTTCAAGCTTGGGAAGAAAGGATTGCTTGCAAAGGTGCAACACATCTACATGGGGAAGGACATGTGCCTTCCTCCGTCAAGTAATCAATTGACAATACCATTGCATTGTAAGTCTGCATTTCGTGTAAGATTTTGAACTGTAATGAGTTAGCTTGAAATTGTATTTTGAAATAGAACCAATTTAATGAGTCAGTTTGAAATTGTATTTTAAAATAGCACTTGTGCATAGCAGATGTATTTCCTTCAGACTTTGAGGAGTGGGAACCAGTCGAGTGCTTCTTAGGTAAGTTTACTGCCATTCATGAGGATTTAGGAAGGCAAATGCATGCTAGAGAGAAGTCCTCTACTTTGAAATGGAGAAATATCTATTGGTATAATTCCAAATACATTACTCCAAGGATGGCATCAGGCTATGGCCATCTTCAATGCATTGCAACACCACAACTTGAAGACATGGATTGCAGCATGGTGGACACAAGAACAATGCAATCATACAAGGAAAAGATTGCAAAGATGTGGGCATGGCCATGAAGTTTACATTTGGCTCTAAATGGGTAAGGTTGTCTTGGTTTATGCCTCTACACATTTTTGCTTCTTGTTTTTGTAATATCTAGATGCACAGAACAAAAACCATGTGGTCATGCAAGTGCCTACATGAGAATGCCCTTGAGGAATTGCTTGGGGTGAATTGGGGAAGCAGGTCAAGTGAACAAAAAGGGTGATCTGTTTCAATGCCATGTATGTAAGGACAATGTGGTTGTCAAGTACCACATCTCCCACCAAATGTTATATTTTGCTTTCCAATATAGGCGCTGGAAGAAAACAGGTGGCAATTGGCTCCCCCTTGACTCTAACGATGATGATAATACATGGGTAAGTTTATGTATTGGTTCTCATTTAGGAGATGTCAAGAATGTGACTATCACGTCACAGTGGACTCTCAAGGATGTGTGGGAACACCTATTGGTCATGGAGGATCGCATGTCTAAGTCCTTTCACTTTACCTTAAATGGTGAAAAGGTAGGAAAGCGTACAGAGAATCTCATGCATAGTGCCACTTTTATCCCTCATGCAATATTGAAGATTGTCTAGACAATGTGGGGTGGAACAATTGTGGATTTTGACATTTTCCAATTAATAGTGATGCAATTAATTTTGATGTTTTGAATGGTTTTGTTTCATGTGAATGTCAAGTTTTTCCCAAAATTTTTTTAATTCTTGTTATTTTTTATATTTAGAACATTTGGGTATATATAGGTTATAAAGTTATTTTAGTTTCAAAGTTTCACTATCATAGCCATAGTTCTCCTAGCTACCAAACTACCATGGATTTTGCTAGGTCTGCCTTCCATGATTTCATCTCCCATACTCCATTAATTGATAGAGAGGAGGAGTTATTTCCTTTATTTTCCTTTTCCAGGAGGGACAAATGGAAGAGGATGCCTCGTCCTCAAGCCCCCCTGCCCCTTCCCTTTCCGATCCTCTTATTTCTGTAGATGAGCCCAAGATCTACAATGAAAATCCCATAGATGAAGAAGCTGAGGAGCAGAAGCTGCATTGGCCCTGAAAGTGCTCCAACAACCTCCTGAACCCCATTCTACTTCTCAAATTCCATCCACCTCGGGCACCACCTCTATTGACCCCGCAACAATGATATGGTTTCTTGCTCCCCTTCTTGTCGATGGAGAACAATACCTCTTTCTCCATGACATAGAGGTTATGTTTGGTCTTTGAGAGGATGAAGCTCTTGGTATCCTGTGTGAATATGAAGTGGACACGACTATGCAAGAACCTGGGTTTTTGGGAGCAAATGATTCAATAGAAGACGTTCTTGCTTTAACACTAGCCCAAATCAAAGATGCAGAGACATCAATCTACTCCGACATACCTGATGTTCCAGAAGAAGCCTCCACATCTCACTCTGGATAGTAGGAGGCCTCTGGATCCCCATCCTCATTGACAAAGAGGAAGGGATTGAGCATGATGACTCCATAGTGGTAAGAAACTATGAGCTTTGAATTTCTTCTCTCTTGGCATACTTTTGCTTTAATGGAATTCTAATGTAATGTTGGACTGTTACAGGAGGCATTTGAGGTCGACCTATTCTCATCTCGGCAACACCTTGTTCACAGTAGCTTCGGTCGAGATCACTCACTGGCACATTATCTTGGCCAAGCAAAAGGGCACTTTGTGGTTATCCACAAAAAGTTTTCTCCACATGGCACTGATGACCTCCTGAAGTGCAAGGCCTTGTCAAGAGTGATTGGTCATGCTGACATCAATCGCAATGTTGACAAGGTCATTTTGGTGAACTGCATGGTTGCCCTCAATGCCTTTGGACCAATTTTCAAGGTATGGCATTGACGGCAGTAACCATGTCCCTGGCCAACAACGACAATAGCATTGGCTCTCTATCGACTAGGTTTAGAGCTAGGAGTGTATTTGGGAATTCAAAGCCCGATGTTCTCAGTGTTTTAGAGAAGAGAGAAAGGCTCTGAAGCCTTGTTGTATAGAAATTTTATTTCATATGAATACATCTATACTTTTTATATAGTGCCCCATTTTGTGTTCTTTTATAAAATTTATTTTATACTGTCATTGTATTTTGTAACTTTAATTGTTGTTGGCATTAATATTTTCATTCACTATTCTGTTCAAAAGCATGTGATCAGATAAATATTTGTGCTATAATGGTCATTTCTGAGCAATCCATTAAGAATCTCATTGCGTGGCAGAAGGCAAATGTGTTTGGCATCACGCGGGGAGCCCAAAAATGGTAAAACTCGCTTATGGCACGTATGGGGCCTGTTTGACTTGGTCAAGTCAAACAGGCCCCATACGTGCCATAGCAGGTTTGACCAAGTCAAACAGGCCCCATACGTGCCATAAGAGGGTTTTACCATTTTTGGGCTCCCCGCGCGATGCCGAACACATTTGCCTTCTATTGCACGGTGAAAAAACATCATTTGACCACTCAAATATACACTGAACTTGCATAAACTGATGGAAAGCATCACGTAACATGTATAATAACATGGGAACAGTAATAGAACATAAAGATATCTTTTATTCATTGGCCTCAAACGGCAAAGATTGACAAAATGATTCAGATTACACCAAATGAACCTAAACAACATCTAGGGCCTAAGGGAGGGATCGGAGCAGATGCACTTGGCGAGTGCAAGGTCCTTGTCCATCACTATTACTCTTTTGGCATGGATAGCACATAAGTTCACGTCTTCAAAAAGACCTACTGTCATCTGCTCCATTGCCCCCTGAATTTCTCCCATAGCGCCTGAAGTGAAATGCACATCACTCTTGTAATGCTGTGCTATTTCACGTACAACACGCTGGAAGGGTGCACAGGGAATGAGATTGTCCTTAGTGGTTTGGAACTTGCCGATCTCTTGAAGTGCCTTCATGCCTGATTTTTTGCACCTCTTAATATTTGGGGGACCCTGCACTGGCCTTTGGACATGGCTCCATGGCCGCTTGTCCGCTTTGAACTTCTTTTGCCTCTCCTTCCTTGCAACCACCTCTTCAAACTCCTCTTCCTGTGTCTAGTGGGTCATTCGAGGTGGCTTCTCGCACCTAGGGGTCTACTTTGTCCTTGGTCTCTTTTCCTTTTCATGAGGGCTGTGATATAGCAAGCTGAGGCTCTTGCTCAACTCGTACTAGAGGCTCCTCATATCTGATAATCTCGAGGCACAGAGGGTTGATGGTGCTCTTCCATGCGGTTTGCTTGGTTGGAGGATTGGGGCCAAGGTTCATTATATCTGCGAGCCCACCAAATACTTCCTCTTGTTGTGGCCCCTGTAATCTCTCCATCTCCTCTCTTTGCCTCTCTTGCTCCCCTTGTTCGTCTAGATGCTCCATGCCAGGACCCCACGGAGGAGGGAGAGGCAGTTGATCAGGATTGACTAGACTATTTTGCCCCTCTTGGGAGATCTCTCTACTTCCACGGTTAGTTGTGTGGAAGGACTGAGAGGACCCCTAATCGTGCTTGGATCCTTCATCGTGCTGGGATTCCTCATGGTGCTAAGATCCCTAAGATCCCCCATGAGAGTCGGATGGTGGGGACTCGCATTGCTTGGACTCTTGATGATGAGAACCACCTTCAGATCCCTGGTGATCATTGCCCTCTTGGCCACTGGGGCTTGCAGTGTGTTCGGAGGCCATGGCGTTCTAAGGAGGACGACGAGTAGCCGTTTAGCGTCCAGTGGGTCTAGTAGTTTGTTTAACTCGTGCCATAGAAATGAGGGATTTTAGGGTTTTGAAGTGCTTAATATAGTCTTTTTTAAAGCACTTTAGCACCTCCTCCCCCCCCAGTGTTTTGTCACCAGTTTGGTAATACTTAATCTTCATCACCCTCCCTCCCAACCCACTCACCCCTCCGCCCTGCCATGTCACACATGCAATTCTGCAATTTCCAAACAAATCTATGAATTTTGGAATCTATAATTGACTTAAAATAGTGTTAACTTTATTCATCAAACATTTTACATTTGGGGCTCTCTTAGGACCCAACACCTCCCCTGTCTGACTTTATGTTGCAACCCCTTGGCTCCCTGTTGAGGACTTCCAAGCAACACATCTCCTTCTCATCTCCTTGTCTACTTGACATGTTGAACCGCTTTTGTGAGACTTGAGACCTCTACGTTATCGTGCTTGAGAGTCCTGTCCTCTAGACATCTATAAAACTAATCGAACATTTCGTGTAGTGCATTGCTTCATGCGATACCACCCCCATGCCTTGTATTCTTGAAGTATGCTGCCTTTGCTCTGTAGTGTGATTTCTCCATTCCTTGAGTATTCCAAATGGACAGATGGCCCCATTGCTCCACAAACCATGGTGCATGTGCGTAAAGAATATGCTGTAAAGAAAAACATTGTATTAGAAACATAAACTGACTCAAGTTTAAAGCACAAAATTTCAACCTAAGGAGGATTACCATGTAATGTGTAATATGTGACTCCCCCCATGCTTCTACCATCAATGATATGAATTCTCCCAATGTTGTCCTAAATCTCTCATAATAAAGCTCATCTGTTCGACCTTGTCTAAGCAACTTTATAAATGCATCAACCTTTGTCCACAGTTTTGCTCTCAAAGTAGCAATTCGTGGATGTGAAGCTTGATTTGTGGTGCACTCATAGAAATCTTTCTAGTACTCCCAACCTAGGGTGCTTTGAGCCAATGTATGTTTTTCTTTATCAGCATTGTGGTTGGACAAGAACCTCCTTGCCTTTCCTCCACCCATGGACACTTTAGCAGGAAGATTTT
Source organism: Dipteris shenzhenensis (assembly GCF_047967505.1). NCBI lineage: Eukaryota > Viridiplantae > Streptophyta > Polypodiopsida > Gleicheniales > Dipteridaceae > Dipteris > Dipteris shenzhenensis. The sequence continues at coordinate 21,563,062 of NC_141617.1, read as the reverse complement.
GTGTCTTTCCTGATTGTTTTCTTGTCCTACTTAATCTTCACATTGCCTCCGTGAAGTCCCATTAGTGAGAGTAGTTCTTCAACTTTTGCAATGCATTGTGTAGATACTTGCTGTGGCCTCAAATTCCAAGCATAAACTAGATGGAGATAGAGTAACTTATCAAGTATACGTAGCTCAGCATGCAAAGTACACACGTGTACCCACTCCAATGGAATTGGTAGGATGGGGTCCCACTTAGGATCCTTTTTGTGATGATCAGGGGTTGCACTTTGGTTGCAAGAAAGGATGCCATTTTCCCACTGTAGGCTTCCCTTTTGCATCTTCTGAGAGTGGGCGCAATACAAGCATGTCCATTTTGCATCTGCACCTGTATCACAACCATACAAGCACTTGAGGGTCTTCAAATCACCAGCTAGATGCCATTCAACTTGAAACGTTCCATGCCCATCCACAATTAATGTTTGCCCTGCCTCTTGTCTTCGAATAATTGACGAGATGCTGGTTCTCTCCAAAACCTACTTCAATGTCTCGTGGCACTCCTTTGGGGTCTCACAGGCTACAAGCCACCATATGTCCTTCTTAGATTGGATTGAGAAACCCTGCTCAACTTCCTCATCCCCTTGAGCAAAACGCAAGGCGTCGTTCATAATACAAATGCTCACCCTCTCTAGCTTGTGCTCTTTTACCAAGTGAACTTCATCCATTTTTATAACAAATACTAGCTTGCCATTTGTACAATGAAAGAGAGATTCAGTAAGGATATAGAAATTAGAAGAAATAAAGTTGAATGTGAAGAGGGAATTTGTCTTACCTTCTTCTCTCATCCCACAGAATTTGACCATGGCTCTCTACAAATTCTCTACATCCACATAAACATTATTGAAAGCATTCATCTCAAACGTTTGGATGCCAGATTTCTTTTTACTCTTCCAAGTCATTGTGCCACTTACACAATGGTATCCTCCAAGCTTTTCTCTAGCACATTGGTTTGTTTCTTGACGTGCAACCCTTACAGACCACGGTGTTGGCAATGGCATTGTAGATATCTTATACTTTTCCTCCATAACAAACTTGAAAATTTTAAAAACAGAGTTGTAAGATTCACGACTTACACCAGCAGCATCACAAGCTCCAAGCACCTCCTTTGCTTGGATGAGGCCCTTGAAATCCTTCATTACTTCTCTAGCAACTTGTTTACGTAGCCCTTTTTGTCTAGGGTCCTTCAACACTTCCATGACATCACTTGGCTTTATTAAACTTCTTAGAACATATGAAGGATCATTATCATCCATTTCCATTGTTCCCATCACATCCTCTAGGAAATTCCTAAAGTAGAGTACAAATGAGTCTCAGTGGAAAGAATGCAACACCACAAATATTTTGGGGTAAGAAATTTCATTGAAAATTTGGCGAACTAACCTTGCAGCTCGTATTCTCCTCTTTCGGGCACCACTATTGGTTGACAATGCATCCTTAGATTGCAATTGTCTTTTCCTCTCCTTCAGTCCCAAAGGTGTTCCCTTCAGCTTTTGTACTCGTTCTATCGACTTCTCTCATTCCTTCTCCATAGCACGTTGAACTTGGCCATAGATAGACCTTTCCAAATCTTAATTGCTTTTAGCAAGCTTCTGGATTGATTCTTCCAATTCATGTCGCTCCAAGTCCAGTGCATGTGCTTTGTCACAAAGTTCTTTGTTTTGCAATTGGAGATCCTGCATACTATTATGCATTGCCACAATAGTAACATTTCCCAAATGTGCAAGTTCTTCTGCTTGGGCTCTCTGCACCTCGCTTGCTTGCATAGCCAATGTTTGAGAATGGTTCAATCAATTGCAATAACTGAGCAATCCAACATGTCCCTTGCCAACAAACCGAACAACAGAATGCAATGTAGGAAAAGGAGGACTCTTTTGGGTGGCAGGGTCTAAAGGATACAAGTTTCCATCCACCCAAAGGTCAAGATGCTTCTTCCCTTGCAATCGAAGACTGTGGAGCACACTTTGAGGAGTTCCACTATATCCCAAAGAGCATGTGCTTGCATATTCTGCCTCCGATTGTAGGTTCACATGGTACTTGTTGGATATGTCCTTGAATGGTGCCATGAGTACTCAAAGAGAGGTATCAGTGATGCAGACTAAAATGTAGGGGAGAGCTAAGATGGAGCAGTGAGAGGGAGAGAGTAGCAAGGAAGAGGGAGGAGGAGAAGCAAATGACGGCAAGAGGAAGAGGAGGAGAAGAGTAGGGCGACAGGTGTAGAAGGGAGGGAAGGAGCTACTATAGAAGGGAGGAGGAGGGGAGAGATGCTACAGGAGGAAGGAGGAGGGGAGAGATTTTGCAGGAGGGAGGAGCAGAGGACAGGGATCCTAGGCGGCTGGAGAAGGAGGGGAGAGGAAGGAGGGAGGAGGAGCCAAAAGGAGGAGGAGGAGGGAAGAGGGAGGAGGGAGGAGGAGGAGCAAGACAAAGGAGGGGAGAGGAGGAGGGAGGGGGAGGGAGGGAGAGGGAGAGGGAGAGGGAGGAGGAGGAGGGAGGGAGGGAGGGAGGGAGAGAGAGGGAGGGAGGGAGAGAGAGAGGGAGGGAGGGAGGGAGATTCAAAATTTGAAATTCAAATTTCAAAAAGTGGCCCCCTCCCCTCATTGATGGGGAGAGAGGTGGGCTCAAATGTGGGCTTAACCCACCTAGGTTGGGCTGGTTAGGCCTCTTTGGGACCCTCCAAGCCCCTTGCATTAGCCCACTAAGAATTCCCTAATCCATTCCTTATGAGGCCCTTTTGAGACCCTAATTCTGCCCTAATGTGCCACTGATTCATCTACCCACATGATAGCTCAAGTGATGCCCATGTGGCAGCCACATGCCTATTACTACCCTATGGTCCACCCCCACCCCAATGCACTCCTCATATCGGGGCTCACAAGTGAGGAGGTGACTAGTCCTCTTCCAACATATATAAGGCCATAATTTTGATAACTACAAGAAATCAATGCTATACAAATTCATACTCTATAACAATATAAAAGAACAATTACTAGCTCCAACTTGGAGCGCTTGTCGATCTCCTCAAACTGCGTCACTCTCAGAGGCTGAATTGATCTCATCCTTGCCTCTGCCTCCACCGACTCTAGATCCCTCACCTGGTCTAGATTTCTCACCCACTCCAAATCCCTCGCCTGTCCAGAGCTACCAGCTGGGTAGCCTGTATGCAACATGAATGGAAAAGTTTATTAAGTAAATCAACATTATATAACTTAAAAGAAGCTAGTTATAGCACGAAAGTAAGAGTGTTGTCTCAAGAATAGCTGCATCCCTCAAACTCAAGCAATTCAAAGAGAGCTTGAGCATTATGTGCATAAGCATAGTAAGGCATACCACAAACCACACCAGCTTGTAATAACAAGGGGCGTCCATGAGAAAGAACAAAAAATTATGACAAATTATGCAGCTCTAGACCAGATTTCGACAACAGTCTCAATCGATTCCTGAGAGCTTCTCTGTAGACAAGCGCTTAGATGGAGCAGATAGATGATAAGTCCCTATGGGCCCACAACATGTCACTAAGAGGGCGTGTTTGAATAAAAATTTCACTGCCTATGAGGGAGGAATGGGACAAGACATCTGCATAAGATAGGGGAGAATTTGAGAAGCTGCCAAGGGGGCATAGGATAGAAATGGCCCACCATTTGGGCTGCCATGTGGACAGCAGATATGGGCAGCATATGCGGCTTGATATAGCAACAAATAGGGCAGCCATGTGGGCACCAAACAGAATGCTGTGTGGCTGCATCATAGGCTGGCAGAACCGCAGTAAAAGGGACAGGTGTATGGTAAGAATACATAGCCATGTAGGCATGGCGATAAAGGCCAGCAAAGGTGTATGGGCAGAATATAGTCACGTAGGTACAGGGATAAAAGCCTACAAAGGTGGCATAAGAGAGCACATGTATGGGGTAGCAAGGCCTAACAAAAGTATTGGACTAGCTCGGGACTTATATAGCCCACTGGCCTATGATCAGCTAGATCTACTAGTTGGCCATCTAGTCTTCCTAGTTGGTATGCCCAGAATGGGCTAGACTCAAGGTGACCTCTCATGTGGCTGTCCACCACTGGTCAGCAACTTTACAGACTGGTTCAGCCAGTTGTAGTAGGACTAGGCAAGCCAGATCATGATTTGGGGGTGGGAGGGTTGAGGAGACTTGTTTCTTGGACTTCCCCTATAAAAAGATGCCCCTTGGGTCATTGCCAAGCATTTGCTGAGAGACACTGAAGCAAGCTATGTTGGGAAGCGTACACAAATGGTCATAATGTATGCATAACATGGTGAGTATTGCAATACGACATCATCCCAGTAGTTTTTTCACATTTGGCATGTTGCACTATGATAAAATCTGATAGCAAAGAAGTTTTAAACTCACTGTAGGTCCTGATCTTGGAGTTGCACTTGGGGATGTTTAAAAGATGGTCAGCAACATTATTCCTCACATGCTGATATTGGAGGCACTAATGAGCTTTTGATATTCCTTACATGATAATATTGGAGTCACTAAGAAGCTTTTGATATTGTATAGAAAAATGCCATCTTGCATATGACAGCAATACAAAACCTCATTGCAATTATAATAGTCCATACTCTTGAGTTTCTAGCATAGTAAGGTGATAAGAGGACTCAACCAGCATGGAGGCTACCACTAGTAGGCAAAGATGATTAAGTAATGTAGTCCTTCTAACGTCATTGCATAACATTTGCTCCACCAAATCTGTTCCAACGTCATTCCATCACATCTGTTCTAGATAGAAACCTCTTCCTACCTTTAGAACAATAATGCCCAAGATATCTGAAAGTACTTAGAGAATGTAACTTAGAGTGGGCAAATGCAGTAGAAGAATAAATAGTAAAGCTTAGCTGCAATTTCCTATTAGACAAAGCTTTAGAAAGCACATGCATTATTACTAATACAACTCCCAGCTGTAATCCTCCACCCCAGAATCTTCATTGGAAACTATATCACGCATGACATGACTACATGCAAAGACATGCCTAAATTAGGCAAATGTGGATGTAGGTCGCATGTTAACCAGTTATGCTAATTGCTCTCTATAATTAATGCTCGAGAATAAAAGTGAGATACCAATCTTATCAATTTAGGATTACATCTCTAAGGCTCAAGGTTTGTTGTTGCTGGTGTTCCTCAACATCCTCCTAAATATACGATGCAAACCTATACCTGATGCAACCCATAATTCGGTCTCCTTTCCTTAAGTTCAAGATATACGAACTCTACCTCACAACGTGAACATGTACCTTCAATTTGGTCAATAATTTTTGCACCCCACCGTTATGAAATTACAAAGGAGGGAAAGCAAGTCCTGAAAAGGGCACCATAATTGAGCATAGCCAAAGCAAAGCAAGAGCGTAGGAACGAGTGATAAATTTGGAAGAGTGAAGCACTTACTTGTTGCCGCAAAATACATGTGACAAGTTCTCCTCATGAGGCATCATCATTGGCTTGTACTATTAGTTACTACAGATTTGGATAGGGAATCATCCGGGACTTTTGAAGTCCGTCTAGGTTCCTCCTATGGAAGTCATGTAGGCAATTCATCAATGGTGGTAGTTAAGAGGCAAGCTGGCTAAATGCTATATATATATATATATATATATATATATATATATATATATATATATATTCCCAGTTAATTTGATCTTCCCCCCTCGCAATAGATCACTGGAATTTGTGAGGCATTTGTTGCTCTTGAATTGTGTTATCACCAAGGTAGGGTGGCACCACCTGGACGCAACTGCTCAGAATGCATGGCTTGTGATTGGGTGCATAGCAAAACATCTCCTTGGTAGGACATGCATCCATTTTTTCAGCTACTCGAGCCATGTGTTGGCCATAACTTAGAGCCACCATGGACATGGGAGTCTAGGTGTTTAGAAATAGATTACTTTTTAATGAGAAGGTTGAATTGGGGTTAGGGGGAATGCCCCCTTGACGCTCATGAGAGCAAGCCTTCGTGAACTGAGCTGGGTGGCCATTTCCAAAGATCCCCTCATTAGCAAATGTCTCCTAGAAGTATGGGCCTTCCTTCTTATAAAGTAGACCTAGTTTCACGCTATTGCTACGTGTAGTTAGGCCCCGGGTTACCTACTTGTAGCATAAGCCATTCTTTTGTCCTTGGCCTTTTTTGGGACTAACCACCCCTCCTAATATAACTAGCCTTTACCCAAAAAAAAAAGGAAGGGTGGAATGAGGGAAATAAATTAAAATTCCTCCAAAGAAATAAGGTAAAGCGAGAAAAGACAATGATGGGGTGTCAAAAAGAAAGGTGGTCAAAATAGTAATTGAGCAAATGATGGGTGCATAGATTTATGGAAAGTGGCTCTTTCCATCTCATAGCATCCTGGTTCCCATCCTATAACATCCCAGTTTATGAAATATGTGTGGTCAGCTAGGGTGAGGTGAATCTGGCTGGTCAAAGCACTCGAGCCATCACCTGAACCTAACTGAAAAAAAACTAGGACAGAAGCTCACCAGAATGGAACTGTGGGAAACTGCTAAAAGCTGCGGGAAATTGTGGGATACAGTAGGAAATTGCGGGAGAAGTGATCGAAAATGATGGGATCCCTGACTTTTATAGACTCCGATTGAATACACCGGTCGATATGACTTTACACCGACCAGTGTATTCAGCCAACGCATGTGCACCACGTGCCTCGTCTGAATACACTGATCGGTGTAATCAGCCAATGCATGAGTGCCACATGTCTCGATTGAATACACCGGTCGATGTAATGCTACACCGATCATTGTATTCTAGCACGCCACGTACATCAACTGAAGATATGTGATACCGCATGGTATTGTCTCATATCGCACGGTACACCCCTATGATACCGCATGGTAAATATCTTTACCGTGTGGTGTTACACTACACCGCGCAATATTTTTGAGCAATACCGTGCAGTGTTGTGCTACACTGCACGGTATTTTCTCGGTCAACCACACTGGTTTTTTTAAACATGTTTTTGGATTCTGAATGTCCAAAAGCGTTTTAAAATTTAAAAAAACGTTTTTTTCTTTTTAAAAACGTACTAAAAAAATCACAGGTTCTCATCCCTCGGAGCAAAATGGTTAGAGCAAGTATAGGGGGTAGTGATTCATTTCCTGTTCTGGTGCAACATCAAGGCTTTTTGGCTTTACTACCACAATGCAATTAGCTACTACCAGGTGCTCCAAGACCAAGAAGTGGCCCCTCCCATTCAAGCCATAAGCCTTCAGTTAGTGGCAAATAAGTTCGTGTGCCACCCCAATCTTCGTCATGTGGTGGATTTTGTAAAATATTCAACAATGCCTCAAAGACAATGAGATGGTTGGATGCGGATGGGATGTAAAAATTTTATCAGTTTTGAAGTTCTTGTCGAGTGTTTTTCAGTGTGTCATAAATGCTACGTCCAATGACCCAAATGGTTTTCTACTATTTTGATGTGAAATTTGGTGGTTTTGGCATCACCATTGTGTTTGAAGTAGGCGAAAACTTCCAAGCCAAGTGCCCCAATTACTTGTTATGCCAAAACCACCAAATTCTATACCAAACTAGTAGAACTCCATTTGGGTCCTTGAACGTAGCATTTATGACATACTGGAAAATGCTAGAGTGGAAACTTCAAAACGCTAGTGCATGGGGATACCAAACCTTTCATACGCCATGATTTGCCCCCTTCGTCAATACACATCAGCAAAATTGGATGTATCGGTTACCCTCAAACAAGTGCAATGTGGCCCAAATTGCTTGAAAATACAAATAGGCCAAAGATTATTTGTTTCACAATTTGGCGTAGCCTTTATGACACACTAAAAGAAAAGAGCTGGAACTTCAAAATGTTAGTGTGTCGAGCGTCTTTAGAGAGAGAAAGTCTATTTTTTTAAATAAAGAAAAGCATTTCCAATGTAACGTTGGTCTCTCTTTCGTTGGAGGATCTCTATCTTTTGTCTAACCTAAAATGTCCCAAAATGAGCTATGTCTTTTCCTAATGGAGCTTGGAGAGCTGCCCATCTCGGCTGACTTTCCAGACAGCAAGGTGGAAGAGATCCTAGGACAGAGAGTCTACATAAGCTCAGTGGAGCACAAGGGCTCAGAGATCTAGAGGTGCCAGGCATATAGTAGGAGAACCTTTTGGTATTGTATCTTGTCCTATTTGTGGACGGATAAAAATATATATGTGTTGCTTTTATATTTGTCTTTGAGCATAGTCTATTTGCTTGCTTGCACTCACATGAATGGTTGTGACAAACACACATGTTGATGAAGGTTGGTTCCATACTGAAACACTTATGTGTGTAATTCTTGGGCTAATCTATCAGTCTTCCATTGTGGGATACCCTTTGTAGGGATTTTATTTTTAAACAATGCATTCATACCCTCCCAAAGGAATTTTTGTGTTCATTTCATCATATGTTCACACCCCTTCGAGGAAATTTTAGTAATATATTTTACAATATATTCATGTTTATTTATGGTGGGGTAGAATGGGGATACTTCCCAGTGCCAAAAAAATTACATTCCACAACATCGATGCTTGACGGATATGTCGATGTTAATTTTTTGTGTATCTTATGTTAGTGCCCAACACTTATACCAATAATCCCATACAAATGGACTCTACACTTAGAAATAGTTTTGTTTGTTTATAAATTCTGTTGGTATTGATGTTTAAAATCGCCTAATATCTTGTAGTGCCTCGTTTTAATATAGAAGATTAACTTCATCCAAACCATCCGATCATTCTTGGAAAATCAGGGAACCTACTAATTTCTAGTGACAATGTGATAGAGGCTCGATAGAGGTATACCAAAGTAGTAATCCACATATTAGTAAACCTTTGTAGGAGCTTCTTGGTTAATAAAATAGACTTGATGTCAAGGATAACATTAGTCAGCTTGGAAGAACATAATATATTAACACTTTCTCCCTTGGAGACGAGATGGATTCCACTAACCACCTTTCTTCCACTTGGGCTTTCATTTATTTATTTAATGCATTGCTTAATTTTTGTATTTGGGTGTAGTGAATGATGTATTTTAGGCAAAACTAAAACTACTTCTCAATTTTTAAGCTCAATATTAACAATCATTACAACAAGATTATGATTTCGTAAGATACAAATGTTTTCCCCAATGGATGCACCCGTAAAGAAAGGATTCTTAAAAAAGAGAACTACTTAGGATTCGTCAAAAGGATTTATGGAATTACAACATACAACAGAGAGAAACGTAGGAAAATAAAATTTCATATATCCAAGTGATTATAAGTGATAGAGAGAGCGATTGGCTACCCAAGAAAATTCATTGGCCGACGACCAGATGTGCCAATAGTTGCAGTTGTAGCTTCCTCCCATGGTATAAGTAAACCTGGACTGCCATATGCACACCTTGGTATAAGTAATCTGCCATTTGCACTTCTCCGTTTGGCATCTGTGACTGACCATGTCGCTTAGTGAAGCTATTCGTCCCACTTGGGCCGCAAGTAAAATCGCAAATCGACTAGGGATCGTCAGATAGACGAAAAAGACGCTCTCAATGACAGCTAGTGCTTAGAAGCTCAACCTGCACTGTGAATTAATCTTAGTTCTGGTGGACGTATGCGATGAGAGAAGGTGAAGCGCTGATCCCTTGCTACGCTTAACACCTAATCACCTAATTGAAGGTGAAGAGATGGCTGCACACGCAAATTATGCTTGTCTGCGTGAGCTCTGTTACATTAATCTCTGTCGGTAATTACGATCAACTAGATTCTAACACAAACAAGCTGCGTGCTTCGTTGCAATTATAATCTTTGTCAGCCATTTGCAGTAACTAGGTATGCTTGATCCGCCAGGTTAGTTTATATCCGCTCATCTCATAACCTGCCATCCAAACGTTTCATGTATCAAAATACTAGAAAATAGTAGGGGAATCTGGGCATGGAGGAGTCGGAAGCGGGGACACGTCAAGGTGAGATCGTTTTAAAGATGATGAGAAATTACAGCAGAGCAGGCAATTTCCTCCATGCATATATGGGTAGGCCTACCGGTGGCGACAATAATACTGTCTTAATCGAAGAGCGCAGTGAAATCCTTGAGTATTGGGAGAACTTACAATTATAAGTTGGGGTAGTGCCTGCACGTGAGCCCAAAGGAAAGACAGACATTAGTTCGAAACATGCAGATTTAGAGAAACATTAAACTCAGAAACAAGCTTCAGGAACTATGACGCTGCGAATGAGAAAGCTATATTCTACATGATCTTTGAGTCGCGGATGGTCATGGCATGCTGCAGGACGTAGGGAAAGGAAAAGGTATTGATGCTCGACTTTGTATGCAGAAGAGAACAGAACTTATAGAAGCTACGAGTCATTTCTATAAGGCCTGGGTGATAACGGCATACATATTACGGTGTACGCAGCTTGACGACTGTCGACGACGTTAGCGTGATGTGTCCAGAAATGGTAGAGAGCTGTCGCGTACCTGAAATAAGAGAGCGAGCAGAAGTCCCAGGGTGGAGGAGACGGCAAAGGTGATCGATCTGAGCGCCATCGAACAAGCTGGTCCGTGACGGTCGTTTTCATCGGGGAGGGCTCTCGAACCGATGATGAAAATGTAGAGAGGTGATGAGGAGGAGGTAAGGAGGAGTGTGATGCGAATGAGAGAGGGCATTGTTTCGGAAGGAAGCTGAAGCAGAGCCCGGCGCAAAGAGCGAAGATAGAGTGGGCGAGGTTGAGGCGGAGTTCGAAGGGCGAGGGAAGGGCCATAGAGGCAGGGACATGAAGAAGATCGAAGACGAAGGTTTACAGTACATGCAATGCACTTTTTTTTTTTTTTTGCCGGAGACGATGGCCTTTGAAAGAGAAATTCCTTATTTTTGGCCTTCCATCTCGATAGCCTTAGCAACGATGCAATTCTGGGAAAGCAGAAATTAGGCATTTCTTGAATTTTTTGGAAGTGCATTTTTTCTATTGGCTTGTGACATTATGTTAGGAGCAACGTGATAATGGAGCAACAATGCAAGAAGCAGAATGCATAAAAGACACAATACAAAAAGTGCACAAAATGGAAGAGAAAAAGAGACTCCAACAGACATGGTTCACCTAGTGTGGGCTATGTCTTTGTCTTACAATTTCGACCACACAACTCATGCACCAATTTTCATGTATTTTTGGCTTCAAGGGAGCTGCCCTCGAATCCTCACCAAGTGGGGCCTAATGCATGTCATCGGCCCCCCTTGGAACCCCCAATGATAGTCCTAAGGGGAGCATTGCCCACCCTAGCCCCCCTTCATGGAATGGGTATAAACACGCCTGGGTCCAAAGCACAACCAAAAAACAATCTTTGAAAAAAACGTCAATCTCCATATACAACAATCTCCCACTTGGAGACTGATCATAGTAACTCCACCGTTACTACACTCATTGAAACTCTTTGAATTTGGCTATCTCTCACGTTGTTTCTCATTCTTGAAGACCATTTGAAATTGAGCAAGAGCTCAACTTCTCCCTGGTTACCACTTTTGTTCAACATGTCTGCAAGATTCTAGCTAGTGTGTATCTTTTCCAGCTTCAATTTTTCATCTTCCAAAACAGATCAAATGAAATTATACCTGAGTTTTATATGTTTTGTTCTTGAATGGAAGGCTGAATTCTTTGCAAGACGAATAGCAATTTTGCTATCACTATACAAGGTATAATTTTCCTTCTTCTACTGTAGAAAGTGCAACAACCTTTCGCAACTTTGAAACCCAGCTTACTGCTATTCCACCTATAGTGAAAACATACTCGGTGGTGCTCCTTCTTCCATCTCATCCTCTAGGTAACATCATGTTTATCCCAGGTGTAGGTTTGTATGTAGTAATGGGTGGGTGAAAAAAGCCTCCCCTATTTTTTGCCCAAATCAGATAGGGTGGGCTTGGGGTATTGAAAACATAGTGGGTGGTTCTTCTAGACCCATTTGCACTCTTGGATTGGTATTCCTATCAAAACCTGGGGTCAAATGCACTTCTAGATGGTTGATCTCGTTCAAAAAATTAGTTTTGAGGAGGTTTGGTACCTATAGGTTCAGTGGGACTTTGTTCCCTCTATATGGCTTCTGATACTAGCAATTGGGCTGACACCTATGGCTCCTTCAGCACCCTAGATTGTCTAGCAAAGGGGTTTACCATGTCTGCTGGTCCTACTAGAGCAAGTATTCCCATCATATTTGAAAAGTTTCCCACAATCGAGCTATCATAGAAAGAGTAGGAGTGTGAGCTTCATTCGCGCTCGAGTCTAGTGCCACAGAACTTTTGGCATTAGAGGGTTCTCCCAAGTCTCCTGAAAGCTCATGGACTCTTTCAAGCTAGATAAGTCATTGGATTGTGGTCCATGTACCAAGTTTGAGGTAATGACTAAGGTGCTTGATCAAATAAAGGCAAAAATAGGTAGATTGTTGGATAAGATGTTCTTCAAAGCACTATCTTTAGGTTTTGGTTCTATTTGTAGCACCCTACCAGATCTAAGGTACATGTATGTCAACTAGGATCACTTGCCAGGTGGTTTCCCCCTAGGAGATTAAATCCTAGTTCAAATCCTCTACTATAGTCCAGTTACTAAGTCAGTAGCATTGACTTAGGATAAGTCAATTGGACTGATAGGGTTTTGAAGCCTTTTTCAGTTAAGTCCATGTGCTACTTGATTTTGGTAGATCCAAGTGTCTGATTTGAACAAATCTAACGAGGATGTGCTAGAAAGCTTTAATTGGAATTTTATTGGTGAAAACTGCTAGGTCAACATCCAGATTTTTAAAGTCAATCTCCCCCCTTAAGGCAGCATCTTGGTGTTTTTTTGTGAAAAATAGGGTTAACTTTTGATAATTTACAACCAAATTGGATCAAATGACTTCAATCTGATGGCTATCAGGTTGACCTACTAAGTTAGCATACCTTGTATGTCAGTGGCACGGACTTATAAGTTAGTGTCTTACTAAGGTGGACTGACAACTCTAAGCATTTAATATTCAACTAGTAGTTGGTGGGATCTGTTAAAGGTAGCTGAGCCATCATAAGTCAGCGGTACTGATTTTAAGTCAATGCCCTGGAAATGTTAAGTTGACAGCGTTGACTTATGTCAACATTCAATTTCGCTAAGTTCCCCTATGTGAACTTGTGTTTGGCTCCAATGTGGCTTTGGTGCAAAGTTTTTTAGGCTCTACACTCTCTACCCTACCTAAAGAAACATAAAAATCACAAAAAACAATGATAATTTGACACATTTGAAGACCTTCTAGTAAATGGACAAGAATGGCACCTCAAACAACTTTGAAATTCTCAAAAACACATCATTTCTTAGTGTTTTTACTTACTTTTGACAATGCCACCACTTTAGCAAATCAAATCACCTATTTATTTCTTTGATTTCACAACTATTTACTACAAAAATACCTAAAACACTCAAATCACTCTCTTTTCATTCACACACTTTTATAATCCAAAACCAACAGTTGCTCATTAAGCTACTAAGCATTGGGCAATGGGTAGTTGATGAGAGAAGAAAATGCAAGTAAAAGCATACCTAGAAGTCCCCAGTAATGGTGCCAAAAATGTGTCGTGCTCGAAGGTGACTCACAAGTTGTGGCGATCTTGGAGGAACGCTGATGGAGTGCTCCACTCCACAAGCACCTTGTCGAGAAAAATGGAGTGCTCCACTCCACGCACCCTTATTGAGATAAGTATAGGCACTAGCTATCCACGTGTGTCACTCACGAGGCTCTAGGGTTGTTGCAATCATGATTTCACAAGGGCACAAGGGGGAAGAGAATGGGAGAGAAGAGAAGGAAGAGGGGAGAAGGGGAGAGAATGAGAAAAGAAGCGAAGTTACATGGCAATCATAGGATGCAAGTAAGGAAACAAGAGCAAACACTATTGGAAAACAAGAGAGATCGAGCTTGCATTCCAAATGTGAGCATACAACAACTAAAGATCGAAGTTAACGGTCTTCCCTTTTATATAGTCCACCTTTTGAAGGGAGGGCCAACCCTTTGCTCTCTCACTCTTCTGGTCACTCTCGTACTTCCACTCAACCATTCTCTTGCTCAATTAGCTCCAAGGCACAATACATCACTCTACTTCAAAAATAAAAAATTGCAAAGAATGGAAAAATTGGCCCTGTTAACTATGAGACATGTCATAGTATATTTTCTCTAGAAAATGAACTAAACATGTCTCATGCTCAAAACTTGGAAAATTAACCCCATGCACCATGCTCCTCACGTGATCATGCTATGGGAATCAGCAACACGAGCAAGTATGGTAGTTACACAAGAACCTATCCCTAGAAAGGGGACAGTAACACAAGAACCTCTGCCGTGCTCAAAGCGAAAGGTCAGGCCCACTGGTTTCCTAAATGCACCCCATTAGACTCATCCTTGACTTTCGCTTCAACAACAACACCAAACACTATAGACCCACAAGAACCTATCCCTAAAAAGGTGACAAACCACAAGAACCTAATGTTGTTTCTGTGCTGCAACCACCAGACAAAAATGCCAATTCCCTCACAACAACTTCTAGATCTTGATGGATTCCACAAGTTTACAATGAGCTTCAAGTATTGCTACAAGTTGAAGGAGGCACCAACAAATGTGCAACACCACTTTTGCAAGCTTCTCGAATGTCTTTACGGGTGCCCTAAGCAAGTATGCCACCTGGAGAGATGCAAGGTATCTCGAACCTTGAGGTTTTCATTCAATCATTCATGCGCAATGTCTAGGTGAGAATAGGAAGTTAACATCATAGGTGAGAATAGGGTTTGATCCACATCACATCATCTTTCGATAAAAATGAGTCTGTGCCATTCATTGTTAAGTCCTAAGTCCTCCACTCCATAAGAGTTCAATCCGTCTCCACTGGGTGACTAGGCTCCATGGGTGCACTCACTCCATTCACCAAGTCACTCACTCATCAAGTTTTCCAAGCCATCGAATTCATCGATCGTTACAACTAGGCGACATGCACCACTAGCTGGCAACATGCTGATGGAGATTATCATTACTAACAATTCATGGTAGAAATGCTTTAGCGCAAATTCAATCTCCCGGCACACCCCCTACCATTTTCCCAGCTGCGGAGCATGGAGAAGATGTTGGCCAAAGTGGTCAATTACAATTCCAAAGTACACGGGGGAGGAGTCCCCATCAATCTCATCAAGGACATACCACTGGCTCGGACAGCTCACACCATCACATTAGATCTAGCTGACAGAGCATCACAATGTGGTGCTCATAAATTTCTTGGATCGCCTCCACAAGCCCATACCCATGAACTGGGTTGATTTCTTCTACACCAAAATCATCAGTATCTGCACGCACGGCAAAAAGATCGACAACCCAATGTTTTTTATGCCCATCATACTTCACCTATTTGATGATCCAATGCCGAAAGGTTATGGTGATGCAGATAGAGACATGGGTCTACTCGCAACTCCATCCACTTGGTCCATGCCGACAAATCCCTCGCCAAAGAGAAGAAGAGAAGAGAAAAGCCAGAAGGCACAAGAAGAAGCTACTATAAAAAGGCAGCAAGACAAAGAGGCCGTACATAAACTCTAGGAGGAATAGGACACCCAATGACAAAGAGAAGCGGCCAAAAAACAGTGCCAGGACCTTCTCCAATAGTAAATCAAACGGCTCTAGGTAGAGGAAGAGCAGAATAAGGTTGCAAATATTGATGAACGTCTGCACCAAGAGCAGAGATTAAAGAGGCCCATTGGCCAGGGAGAGGACATCACAAATCTCACACAGGAGCCATAAGAGCCCAACCCCCCTCGACATCTATATATACCCTAGGCCAGTAGCCTCTCTGACCCCATTTCTCCCCAATGTCTATCAGCAGGCAATGAAGTTCTGCACATGCAATGCCTACATTTCACAAGAGGAGTACAAAAATCTATTGATGGAAGTGTTAAGAGACCACGCTCAACATCATGTGATTACATATGCATAGCACTAACACATACAGAGTGCTATAAAGGAAAGGGTTAGATGGCCCAACCCTAACCCTAAATGGGTTTGTATATATTCTACATTTTCAACTAAATCTAGTGTACATTTAGTCAATTGTGGTGTGCTCTCTAGGTGTGCCCTCTCTCCTCATCTCCACTCTTCTCCTCTCCCCTCTTCTTATTTTGTCATGGTATCAGACCTCCCTTGCCTTCAGCTGAGGCATAGCAATCCACGTGAGAGAGAGTGATCGATTGAGTGATTGAGAGATTGAGCGATCGAGTGTCTTTCATTCTTTCATTCCATTGACGAGAGAAATTTCAATCCACTTTGAGAACATTTCCGTCCATTTCCATTCATTTTTGAGAGAGATGTTTTGATAGATCTCCGAGAGTTTATGGGTTCGTGAGAGTTTTCTTTCTACTTCTACTCTGGTAGGAGTTAAGAGAGAGTTTGAGTGAAAAGAGAGAGCAGCTCTCAAATCTTCATTCAATGAGCAACGAGGAGGAACCTGAACTCAAGCCGGAGAGTGAAACGGACCTCGGAGACAACTAAAAGCTGCTACAAGATTGCTCAAGGAGCCAAGTCTAAGCTCTATTGAGCTGCAAAGTGGGGGAAAGAGCAGAAAATCGACCTCTACACAACGCATGCAACACTAAGGTCTAGCTATCCAAAAGTACTGCTACCTCTCCATAGCACCGACTACACCAGCAGCAGCCAACCGGCGGGCTCAAAGCTCCGTCAACCTGAGCTCTGCTGCACCTCCTTCAACAATCCGACCATCTGCAAACAATGCATCTGAGTATAAGGACTCCCTCAACAATAGCATCAACCCCGACGGTGGCAACGATACATACTCCCGTTCTGTTGCGGGACTCCTCCAGGATCGGCCCCCCCAGGGCCTCAACCTTTTCCTTGTCGCCTTCCCATGGTGCGCTTCTCTGCCCTGAAAGAGCACGATGAGCCTATGGAATGCATCGTCTGCTTGAGTCACTTTGAAGAAGACGAACTGCTTCGCTTGCTTCCCAAGTGCAGGCATTCTTTTCATCAGCATTGCATTGACATGTGGCTCTTCTCACACACCAGAGCTCCAAACCACCATACGCTCACTACAACAGCTCGAGATGATAGCCGAGCTTAGCAAGGGGCCGTCGCCATAGTCGAGCTTCATGCACAAGAGGCCGACCCTCCACGAGCTCATAGCGGCTCCCCAAGTGACGCTCACAACGGCTCCCCAAGTGATGCTCACAGCGGCTCCCCAAGTGACATCGACCCCCACAGGCTCCTACTACCATCGACTGGCGGCTCTCCACCCGACGACCCTCTCAGCGTCTCTTTGGCATCCAAAGCACTCTTGGCAGCTCCTTGGCAACCAAAGCACTCCTGCAAAGCCAGAGAACAACCCGATGCCATAGCAGTCCCTCTCAAAGCTACAAAGCGCTCATGGCGGCCGACTTTCAAAGCCAACAGCTCCCTCGCCATAGCCCCCAAAAAAAAAGGCGGCTCACAGCAGTGCCTCGACCATCTATGACTCGGGTGACTTCAACGAGCTCTATAGCCTCTCAATTCCTCCTCCAACGAGGACAACAGCAAACCCACGAGCTCTAACGACAGGAAGTCGGAATCTCAAGAGATTCTGGTGGCATCTTGAAAATTTTGGCATCCGTAGTGCCACATCAGCCCACGGGATTAGCTACCACATCATCAACCCTATCTACTTGCCACATCAACACTCCACCTTGGCAATCAAAGTCAAAGGTCATGTCATCTTATCCTGACACGTCAACTTTGACCAAGTCAAAGGCCTAGTCACCTGCCACCTCAATTGCCCAGTCAGTAGTGCCAACTAGGCACTCTTACCTCTTGCCACACACACTTGCATGTGTACCTACCTACCACATCATCACAGTGTCCCACAAGCACAACCTCTTCACAGGCACAGTCACTACATGTGTACCCCAATTGCCACATCATCACTGAGTAGATTTTCACCCTTTTTACCCCGCCACCTAGATCAAGACGTATCTCTTGATCCATGAAGAATTTGAGGGGGCTCCAAAGAGAAAAATCGCTCACAACACATAGCACACTTCTTATATGTTCAATAACGGAACATTATCTTCAAATAACAAGCCAATGCAATAGCAACCCCTACAACAAAATGTAGAAGTCAAACATGGAAGTATCTTCAATAAAGGAGATCTGTAAGCAAGGTATGGACGTGGAGCAAAACCATAACATGGACGGAAATCAGAGAAAGAAATTGACGTGCAAGCAACTGCAACACAGGAAGAAACAAAGTGAAACGATATATAGTCTTCAACTTCAAAGTTTATTGTTCAATCCACACTGGCTTCCAACAAACTGAATACCCAAGTCATTTCGAATGTTATTTTCCTTCTATTCGTACTTTCTTATTCAATCGCTTTTGGCTTTGGGCATCCTTGCTTGAATATCAACTTCATGATTTTTCTTATTCCAGTAGTAGGAGGAGGTGGAGATGGCAAGATGTCCTCAACAAATTCTACTCTGGTAGGATTGTTCTATATCCTGATCTGTATATCCAATTTTTGGCCTACCCGCTAGGTAGCCTTAGCATAGGCTTGTTTTCTGCAAAGTACAAATTGCCAATTTCTTGCAAACTCAAAATAACTTATTTATTGTATTGGTCTAAGGTAGGCCACGTCGATGTCTTGTAGCATCCATGTAATTGCACAATTTATGTTTTGGCGTTTCATCAATGGCTTTGTTCGATATGTGCAATCATTCTTGGTACGTGGAATTCCTATTTTTGTGTTGCAGATCGAATGGATGTATCCTTACAGGTCAGTGGCAGAGCATGTGTGGTAAGGAAGAACATATTTTATGACAGTTGATGCTCATTCGGTGCTGCGTTGTTAGTGCATGAGCATAAACTTGTGAATCAAATGCTCCATCAACATTTTGTCATCGTCCTGCAACTGAATACTACCAACATGTTAATTGCGAAGATTGCAAACATGATGTTCATGAGCTTGATACACGTTTTCTCCTTTGTTTCAGTTTCTACATTAGGAGAGTTTGTATTTACAGAAGATGAATCGAAAACATCCAAGGAGCAGGAAGTAGTTAGTGCTCATCAAGTGAAGATTTAGAGGTCATTACTGAAAAAAAACAACAGATATGCCTCAACAGGCAGTTGACATTGATGTACTACAGAAAGCAAACATTGTAACACAAGGAGAACCACATGTTGAGCATTTAGAATAGTAGACCACTGTGAATTTTCTTGTGCCTTAGTGCAAGTTGCCCAGGGCATACTGATCAAAGAAGAGGTAAGTGAAAATTTTGATCTTCAACAGTTTGTAGAGAACATTATATCAGACATAATCGATGGGATTTGTGACATATAACAAAAGAAAGAATAGGTTGGACAAAAAGGTTTGGATTTGGTTGAGAAAGGTAAGGTGGAATTACAGGGTGAGCAGGGTAGTGTGACCAATTTACTTGAGCATGCAGTAGAAACTCAGATTTCTTCTCGGATTGATCAAAATGATATTCCAGCAACTGATGCTGAAACACGATATCTCTATTGAGCAGGTTGTTACTAACACAATTGATCTTCAAGATTGGTAAATATTTTGTCTTACGTTAGTCACCAAACTGTGTTTTTTTAACACAGAAAATTAGCATCACAAGAAAACGAAATGTGTTTTATAACACAAACACCAAGCACCATGTCATGATTTAATTTTGTATGTAGTTTTAGTTTTTGCTATTAAATAGAATGAAAGTGGTGTCACCCCTGCGGTTACCAAAAAGAAGAGGCCGTATAAGCATAGGAAAGAATATGTGATCAAGGAGAGTACACCTTTGGGAGATTCTGAAAGTTGCTCTTTAGAATGTACTCTGCATTTATAAGATCAAGAGTTAGTAAGCTCCGACGAGACAAGAATGTCATTTTAACAATCCAATTGTCATCTGTGAAGTAATCGAAAATCCAGTCGAGAAGGCGTTCATAGTTTTGGGATGGGAGCCAAGTAGGGGCCATGTCTTGGGATCTTTGTTCACACTTTGGATCCACCAGTGCACCCAGAGCCACGATACGATTGATAGAAGTACTACTATGGTCCAATAAGGGAAAGATCCGCCATTTGCATTTCCTATTTTAAAGAAGTTGTTATTCTGCACATCAACCTGTACTACCTCTAGGTCCTTTCCAGAAATGGGGGCTTGATTTTATGGGTCCTAATAAACCTCCTGCCAGGTATACTGGAAACAAGTACTAATTGCCCAATCCTGCCATTTGGATTATGAGATCATTGCGGAGGATGACCCTTTACACAGCATTCAAGACAACTTCAACTCACAAGAATGTCTATCCATGTGCTTTGAGGAAGCTCAGAAATGTATGGGAAACTATGACATCAATGACGAGACATTCATGAAGTTTGAAAGAGACTTTAAATTTGACAAGATCAAAAAAAGGGAGGAGTAGAAGAGAGTACTAGAAGATATCATTGAGAGAAGAATCTTCCTTTGAAAGGACAAGGATCTAGAGACAGATGAGAATATGAAGGTGAGTAATCTTGTCTTTTGGTAACTCTGCTCTCATTTTCATTTGAGTGATCTTGTCTTTTGATATCTCTGTTCTCATGTTGCCTTTAATGGTTTGTGTAGTTGTATGTTGAAGATGATTCCTTCCCTATGAGGTCTGGTGGGACCAGGGAGAGAGGTCTTGGCCAGCATGCCAGCCTCTCTCAGTATATTAAGAGGCTCTCTTCTGCAAAACTAATATATCACCGGTGTTTAAGCAACGATGGTGAGATAGCTATTTGGTTCTTCAAATCTTTGTCATAGTTCTTTGGAGGTGATGAAATCAACTTGCAGAAGCATAAGATTATTCTTCTAGAAAAAATCTTTGCTTACAATATTTTTTGTTACTATCTTGGAAAGATCTGCTCTAGGGCAGGAGATTATCTTGCTTACACTGCCTATGCCCTTGCACGTGGCATTACAAGCCCTCTGAACTTAGTTGTTCATGGAAAACACCATCTTCTCAGGTTTAGAGAGCCATCTTTAGTGCATAAAGCCATTCAATTTGAAGAAGACAATCCAATTGAACAGCAAGAGAGGAAGCAAGCGGAAGATGAAAAGGCAGAGGTGCAAGACAGCAGTCCTGTTGATGAGATTTCAAAAGATGCTAGCAATTAAATTTGCAAAGAGGGCCTTCAGTATTAGTTAGAGAAAGTTAGTTCAATATAGTGCAGGGCACACTCAATCGCTTCTAGGGGAGTTCGTTGCTATCATTAGTTTGTGATTTGTCTTTTTTTTTAAATCTTTTAAATCTAGCACTATGCCAACCAAGATGCCGTTCTTTGACCCACTCCATCATTGTTGTATGAACTACTTTGTTGTGCTTGCCAATCAATCGGCATCGTTCCTTCTTCACGAAATGCCTACCTGGCAATGTTGGAACTAGAAAAACTTTCTCCCTCATCACAACCATGACAACGATAGCATTGTTGAATTTACCATCCTCCTCATCATGAGCAACAATGTGTACTATATTCACTTGAGGAGCAACTGCCAATGTAGCAGAGCTTTGAATACAGCTTTGCCCCTTTTCATCCTAATGTCTCTTATATAATCCACGTTTGATATGGTTTGCACACGTAGTACAAACCCCCATTTGATAGTAATTTATTGTTGGCATTTGTTTTCATATCCTGCACTGAGTAGGAAGCCCATCAAAGCAACCCTAGGACTGCAAGAGCGAGCATCTTCTTGTTGGGTTGTGCACACATCTACACCACATTGGGCACGGGATTTGGAGTCAAACTCGGGGTGAGAGAAAAAGGCCATCAACAACATTACACATTGAAAATAAGCAACATTCTGCCAAGATCAACTATTGATGCAATGAGGGTAGCAATGTAGATGCACCCAGGATGGCCTTTCTAATAGGTTTCATTGAAGACAAAGAGGGACAAAGAGAAGTCCAAGAGGAACCAACCTATTGGATCAACTGAAACTTTAGTGCTATAGAGATTGAACACAAATGGGCAAGCAATCATGAAAATCAATGTGTGTTTGTAGGAAGAACCAAATTTGATCCATATCAAATGAGGAACTTACCAACAAATTCATTGAGATAGCCTAATAACTCTTTTTAGAGTACAAAGATGTATTTGCATGGGAATACTCAACCTAAAGGGGTTATCACTGAAATTGATTCAACATTGAATTCCTCGCATTCTAGATGCAAAGCCAATTCAGTATAGCAATGGTGCCAAATGAACCCCAAATATGCCACCAAGTTGGTAAAGGTTGACAGAGATTAATTGCTAAGGGAAGGATTTATCTACCAAGTACACAGAAGTGACTGTTTTTTTCCAATCATGATTATGCCACAAAAAGAAAAGGCTCTATGTCAACTACAAGAACATCCTATAATCCATACAAATGTGTGTTTTGTGTGTTCTCAAGGGTCTTTGCTAGGGCACATGATTTTAAGAGAAGGCATCATGACCAAAAAACAAAAATTGAAGCAATACAAAGGATGAAAGTTCCTCAATTTCTGTAGGTGATTCATAAGAAAATTTGATGGCATAGCCAAACCCCTCCATTAACTCACGAAGTAGGATACAAAGTTCAAGTGAATTGAAGATGAATCTGAATTGTTCCACATCTTTGCAAGAGATGTCCATGAAGGCACCCATTTGTAGCAGGTTCGTATCATCTAATTCCGACATATTCGACTCTGACTACATAGTGTTTGACCTCTTGTCGGCGCCTGGACTTGACAAAGCCTAACAAGCCCCAAAGATAGTCATGTAGTTATGTAACTGCACCCAGAGGCATTAGTTGGCAATAGGTTTGAATGCCTGGCATTACTGCATGCCTGCAGATGACCATTGGTGAGAAGATGTATTTGAAGGGAATGTTGCCCCATTGTAAAGATTACCAGACCTTTGAATTTGAACAGTTTCTTTGTTAGCTCAATTGTATCCAACATTGAGTCAGTGAACTCTGCAGAGACATGAGCATTGATCTTTTTTAAAGAACTGGTGGCATTCCATCTGTGTTTTCTATGTTCATTCTACTTGTCTCTTCTGTTTCGACGTCTAGACGTTCATCCCAACTTATGATTGGCTATTTAAGCACAATCACTCCCTCTCGATATGTTCTTAGTTAACGCCAATGAAACCTCATCAATACTTTGGTGACCATGATTTTCAAAGAGCCTCGCTAGTATATGTCCACACGGGAAGCACATTCTCTCAATCACAAAGCCCATCGTTCTACTAATCGAGTGCTCCTAGAGAATGCCTCTAGCAACACTTTTCAAAAGGACGACCCTTCTAAGGATTCGTTGTCTTCTATGTCAAACTCTATTAACCACTCCTTGGGAGCTATCCTCGCTCCGCTCCTGTATCCTCCACAACTTCAGCTCCATTGTGCACCTTATCATGCTACCATGATGGTCAAGCACCCCAATTTCTCCAGCCATTCTTTTGATAACACGGATGCATATATCTCGATGTTTGAAATGGCTTGGTAGGTCAACGTCTCGGCGGTGCAACAGAATGACAATGCCCTAAAATTGGCAACTTCCTCCAAACACTTTATAAGAAGGCATCCATCTTGGCATTCCATTACGAAGACACCCACTTCACCACTTATGCCCAATTACATGATGCTTTCCTAGCTCGGTATCAAGAGGAGAAGACTACAATCCATGTCCTAGCCAAGGCAAAGCTCTTCAATGAAGTGGTTTGCACAAGCTTCCTACACACTTGAATCCCCCTTGGCCTCTAGAGTCCCCGAACAAACAATGTGAAAAAGAATGGAAAATTCCAAGAATCTCCTCGTGGGGAACAGAGCCATGACCAGTTGACAATGGCTCGCTTTCCTGGGATTGCTTTTGGCAGGCAACTTTGGTTGTTTGGCGGATATGTCTGTAGACTACCCTATGCTCAATTCTTTTGGTGGTGTCACTCTCGAGATATACGGTCGCTATATCATGCCTGTAACATTCGATTGTATGAACACACTTCAGTGGATGTTTATCGTTTGTTTTGTTCTTCCGTGCATCACTCTCTCGAAGATGTGTATTCTCTTGGAGATCTTCCTTTGGCCCCAACTAGAAGTGTTTTATTATTGCTTCTAGTAGCTGCTCCACTCTGGGGTAGCTATGTATGTATTATTTTAGATGATATACTACTTTTCTTAATATGAAAACTTGTGCGTGTGTATGTGCACGCGTGCGTGCGCATAGGCATGTGTGCACGCACGCACGCATGTTGGGGGTTAACGAGGGGTATTGGCATTTGTGGAAGGCCAAAAAATCTTGTGAGATCAAAAGTTGAGTCCCGATCATGAGAAAATATCTTTGATAAGGATACTAGAGGTGTCTACTACACCGACAAACATCTAACATAATTTGACATTAAAAAGAAATAGAAATACACTAGGTATGCATGGCTCAGCCTATTATATATGATCTAAGAGTTATCTAAAGTGCAAGAAATGGTCACCACTCAAGTGAAATATGTGAAACAAGAGATGATTGCTAATGTGAACAACAAATGAATAAAGCTAATGGAAGTGAGAGAGCATGAAGCCAAAGAAACTAACAAGATGATCTTATGCATGAGGGATTACTAAACAACTAGCTTCAGAAGATAAAATCAACTCACTCAAGGAGTAGATACCACAAGTAGAATGGGATCCAGATGCTATTTGGAACTTTGGCAAAAAGGAACACATATACAAATCTCTCTTAATGACAAGGCAGCAAGGATCAAGATTCTCTGACAACAAACGAGCTAAAGGGCACGAAGATATGGATATCTAAGAAGCTCACTCCAACTCATCTCAAGCAAAGCACCACTGAACTTGCTAAAGTGAAAGAAGCCAAGAAAGCAAAAAATAGGTGATACTGTGAAGGACAAGCGCTGATTAGAGATTTTAAATCGAAGCCCGAAGACTCTCTGTCTTAAACTAATGTAAGGAAGGTCACACTACAATAGTACTAGAATGTAGCTATGTTCTAAAATAATTTACAGTTGCTTATGCACTCTCTACTAGATGCCTTGTGCACTCCCCATCTCCTCGAAGTTGATGTAGTTTCCTTTTTATGTGTACTTTGTCTCATAGGCCATAGAGGCCTTCTGTAGATGTTAATCTTTCTTTGTTTGTTTCTTTCTTTCTATGTACGTTTGACTAGGGTGCTTGCGAGAGTCTTAGTCTCTCCTGAACATGAGAGAGAGAGAGAGAGAGAGAGAGAGATATTTCAATTCCGCCGCCGAATGCTCCTCATCCCTTTTTTCAATGCATGTTGTGCTATAGACTCACAGGAAGCTGTAGCAGTTCAAGTTCATGCCAAGATATAGACCCCAACCAGACAATGGAGCCATGTATGTTTATTGCATATTCCAACTGTGCTAAAGGGGTTGAAAGGCAAGTGCACATGAAAAGAGAAGGGGGCAGATTAAGATTTTGATAAACGGGAACGAGATGCACTTGTCCCATGGAGCAAGCTAACAACCCAGGGGGGTGATCATGTGCTATCCCATACAAAAAAGGATGGTTGAGGGCAAGATGCTTCAAAGCACATCAATAAATAAGGAAAAAGATGGATGGGTAGTCGAGGTTGCTTATGTTTATCCTTTTAATTTCTGTTTGAGGGAGACAGAACGTGGATATTTCAACATCTATGTACACAGGACATCCTTTCTCTGGAACATCAGCTTCTCAAGCAAAGATTTGTCATATTGGATCCCAGGCCTCTCATAAAGGCACCCATCCTGGGGCTCGTGAAACATGGAAAAAAATGAACAGCAGGCTTCACACTAGATTCCCCTTTTTTCGAAAAGGCCAGATGGCACCACTGAGCACATCTATGATGCACATAGCATTACGAATGGAACTTGAGTACAAGTTAGGTAGACTCATTGCTTGAACTAACCATTTTGGAAGAGTGTGTAGGAGGAAGAAAAACTTGATGAGCCTCCCTTCAAAAAAGTGCCGATCATTCCACAATCACGTGGGATTATTACACGAGCCCCATCTTCCACTGATTGTTATTAAGTGTAATGACTTTGTAGACAACTTTGGTTGCACAAGATTTACTCTCCATGCATCTCAATCTATGCAGACCACAACTTGATGTAGAGTAGAGCTAAGCTTTCACGAAGTTATTGAAGTCACAACAGGAGTCTCTGATGCGCCTCCCCATTCAGTCCAAGAGCCATCATACACAGCAACATCCCCTTTTCCCAGTCGATCAAGTGCCTGTACACAACCATATATTTATGCCAACAAGACTTTCCTAAGACAAGAAGATACAAGGCTTGATATTAAAAAAGATACAAAGCTTTGCGTAAGAGAATTCCTCACCAGTGCAAGCACACAAGCGGTCACCCCAGTACCACATGATGTTACAACTGGAGAATCAAGAGAGACACCTGGCACAACATCACAGTCACACAGATCAAAGAAGATCCCAAATCATAATGCAATCTCTCTCTCTCTCTCTAAAGTACTACATGGGTTGCGATTATATCAGCCAATGCTTTTGCATAGTGGTAGGTCCGTAAATGACCAAATTGGTGGTAAATCTCATACTCCCTCACGGACTACTAGCTACGTGATGTAATGTAAAGTCTCTCTCTTTGTGGGTGTACGTGCACGCGACAACCAACCAGGAAGCTCCATGAGGATTGGGTCACACCAGTTGACATGTGAAACAGCAAAATGACCGAAAAACCTCGTCAATGGATAGATTATCCACAAACCGCAATTAGCACCTATCTGAATCAGAACTTTGTGTTTTTGGACGGACAAAAAGCATGTCCTTAGATCTAGCTTCTAGGAACCTTCTGACAAACACTGAACAAGCAATTTTGAAAGCTAATATGAATACAAGATAGCAGCGACACCATGTGTCCTCATATGTGCACCTCATGGATGACGTGAAACTTGCAGTGTAATCTCAAGTCAGTAGATGTTTTCTGTTTTGAGATCTCTGAAAACCTTTGGAGGTGTTGTGCATTAAGAACCCACCTTAGGGATGTATACAGAGGGATGGAATCACTATTGCACATAACAGAATATTTCAGCATGGTTGTCCCAATAACTCATCGAATATGTTACAGAAATGACTTATCTTGATCATCAGGTGGGTTTTTCAAACTTGAAAGTTGTTGAACAAGAGATTGAAACCTTGCTAGATGGATCACTCTCTTCCATTTTCAAATCATAAAACTTGAGCTTAAAAAAGACTTTGGAGTTGGTGATTCTATTACCAAACAATGTCTCAAGGCAATCCCAAATCTCCTTAGCTGTTGACTTGAAGTCCACATGATGGATGAGAGTCTTGGTCAAGCAAAGACCAATGAGGGCAATGGCTTTTGCATTCTACTACTTCCAAAGCTGCGTTGTTACTGATCAAGTAATTCAACTTTGTCATCCTCAACAACATCCCAAACGCCTTCACCCATAAGGAGCAGCTACATCTTGGTTTGCCATAGGGGAAAACCTTCCCCCTTGACTTCTCCACAAGCAAAGAACTAGAAGACAACGAAGTCATGATGGCAAAGACCTTGATGAAGGCGGACAGCAAGTTGAGATGAAGGACCAGCAAAGGAAAAGGTTGGTCTCGTGCTTCAAAACACAACAGCCAACTTCTCGTGTGCAAAAGGGCAGATGTAGGTGTCTAGTGGAGCTTCAAATGCCCCAAAATGCAGAACTGAGTGAACCCAGGTCGAAAAACAGCAAGAAGATGGCCCAAAATGCAAAAATGAGCCAAGAGATGTGCACTTGTGGGCATGGAAACCACTCCAATTGCTCTAGCAGGTACGAAACTGATCAGGCGGCTCTCTAGAGTATTCCAAAATGAAGTAGCAGGCCTCCACGATGCGACTTTTGTAGGTGAGCTGGAGGCTAGGAACAGCTTGGAGGTGGCTGGAAATGCAGCTCCAGGGTGATTTAGGGTTTTGAAATGCTGGAGTAGATGAGGAAAACACCCTCTAATGTAGGTGGTTATGCTGCAATACTCTCAGAACAGCTCGAAATTGCAATAGCAGCCTCAAAATGTGTCGAAATAGCCTTCAAAGGTCATAAACTTCTCCCAACAGTGAGCATAAGTGATCGGGTCAGCTGTAGCAGCCTGGAAACCCTAAAATCGGCAATGAAAAGCCTCCAAAATGGCTCATGTGCAGGCGCTTGTGGAACAGGGTACCGACCAGCAAGAAATGGAGGCAGCTGGCTGTAGAAATGAACGCAAAAAGGGTGCAAGGAGAGGCGGAAATGAGTGCAGCAGGCTATGGAGAAAGAGGCGGCTATGGCAGAAGACCTAAACGGGTAGGGGCAGCTGAAAGGCAGAGGCAGAATGAGGCAGAACTGAGGCAGCTGAGAGGAGAAGACTGCATATGCAGATTAGGGTTAGGTTAGGACAGGGAGATGATGACATGGCAGGGCGCCTAGGGCAGGGCTAACCTGGCTCTAATACCATGTTAGAAACATGGTGCGAGTGAGTCAGTGTGTGAGAGAGATGGAGAGAGAGCTACGGAGGAAGGAAATGATACTAAAATAAAGACATGATAGAAAAACTAAGGGAAGGTCTATAGACCCCTACTCAATGCATGGCTATCTGGAGACAGAGGACTGAACAACAGGCACTTGACTGAACATCTCTATTGGCTACAATTTGCGCCTAACTCCATGATTTGTTTTGCTCGGACATGCATTCTCTATGCTTCAGTCCAAGCATGCAGATTTCAGGGATAATACCAGAGGGCTCTGCCCTGCAGACAATTCTGATATGTTCATGACCTTTGATTTGTTGGTCATGTCCACCTTTCAAGGTGCTTAGCCCACAGAGGGTGTTAGGAATGGGCTAACCCACCCCCCCTCCCCCCTTGTGTGGCTTGTATGTTTAATTGGTAAAGGGTATTAGAGGTCTCTAGGTGCTTGTTGACGCGTTGAAATGCGGCTCGATTTAATCTTATAAATACTAATGGGATGTTGTTAGCCTTGCATAAATTGAAGGTTGTAACCCCCTCTCTCATATCCCGCCAGCCCTTTTTTGGGAATGGGACAGGGCTTGACACGGCTATGGGGTGGGGGAGTGGGATCCCCCATACCCACTGTCCTCTTGCCAGGTGGCCTCGTCTGCAAACTCTAAGAATGATCTCTTGTCGATCACAATTGCCTCGTGCAGTAGTTCGTCATACGTTCTTGTTGGATTTTTTATTTCCATGTTGGTCTATCCTGATTTTTTCTTGATTTAGTTCAGCTTCGACGTCATATCTTCTTTGCTGAACTCGTGCCAGAACCTCTTCAAAAGGACTTTCCTCAATGCATTTCCTGTGTTGAAACGATGGTCCAAATACTGGTCAAAACATTCAATAGCCAAGGATCTATGAGCATCGTCGAAAAATGCAGCATGTACTCTCCCTCTGTATTGTATTCTGCAAATGGGAGTAGGAGTTTTAACCCTCTTGTCTTGTGCAATTTTAAAATTTGATCTTCACTTTTGGTCTTGCTATTGCTAGCGGATTCACCTATGGAGTTGCTGGTGGACAACCTGTTGTATCTTCCATTCTGGCGGAGCACTTTGTTGAACTGATTACTATCCATAACTGCTACACAACAACTGAGAAGACCACTAGGGTGTCCTGCAACCACTCCCAAACACCCACCGCCCTGACAATCTTAAGAAGGAAAAGATGTGATGCTCTGATACCCATATTAAAGCAAGAGCTTATACTATTCTCTCAATACTTGTGTCCGTTCTAGTTACTAGGTGCGGGGAGAGAGAGAGACAGAAAGAAAGAAATAAAGTTTATTAAAGTCTTCGGAAGACCGATGGGTCTATGAGACTGAAAATCTTGGTAAAAATGAGCTATGAGGGTGAAGCTACTAAACGAGCATCCACACCAATGCAGAATGCAAAAAATACAGAATGGTAGTACTAAATACTAAGTACAACATAGTCATGCCGGTGGTCGACTACATATCAATCTCATCATCATTATCATCATCATCGTCATCATATCAAGGTTGATGAGGCAATGGAGGCATGAAATCGGCGATAGAGTGCTGTCAGCCACTCACGGGTGCGGCACTGTGACGTCTCCTGGTCATAGCTCTGTGCCTAACAAGGGCTACGGTAACCCTTGTCAGCCGGGCTCCGACTCTAAACAAGGAGGGGATATCCCCAAGTGTAATCTACGCATCAACCCTCTGTTTGAGCTGTCGAGTCGCTTGCTCTGGGTCACGATCATGTCGAGGCTTTGTCTCGTGGGGGTCCATATGATCTGGCAAGAAGAACTCCGTGATAGAGCTCTAAGAGGGATCTACCACAAAAGAAGTCTGCTCATGTCTCCGTGATTGAAGTATCCTCTTGCGATGCCTGACCACCTCATGAATGAAGCCTGCCAAGCATCTCTGGTCTGGATAGGAGAGGAATCGGAACAAATCCCCATAGCTATCTCTGAAGAGGCAGTAGAACCCTCGGATCTCATAGTAAACAATACGCCTGAAGATGAAGTGCTCCTCTATCACATAATGTGCATATGCGCCTCTCCCTGGGTAGGCGCTCTGAGCTACCGCACTCGATACGAAGTCTATGTGAAGAGACCCGAAATTGCCCAATAGAGAATCTCAGTGAGTGGGGTAAGTGGATCTACATGTATCCTGGTGGGTCAATGAAACCCTTCTCTGTGATATGTAAGCAGTGATCTCTGTAGAAGCTAAGCTTCACTGGAAGTTCGCTCCCAACCAGGTCCTAAAAATGTGTAGCTATAAGAGATCCTATGGATTACCTGGTTGACCTCGTGTGACAGGAGGGGAGAAAACAGAGCGTCCATACTATACTGGAAGGGAGGGAGTCTATCCATGTGGAGCCCCATTCGCTCAAACCATCTCTTTGTGCATGCATACCAGCATCTCTGGTCACCTCTTCCTAGAAGAAAGTGCCATAGAGAAGGACTATGCCAACCATGGTAGCCTGCTGCGCCCAGAAGTGTAATCCCCATACTTCCTGACTCGGTACAGATACGTGATGACCTGAAATGCAGCATCTAGTTGTAATGGGGATGACTCAAACTCAACCTGAATGATCTCGTGAGGAACGGATGGCTTACCACGAATCATCTGTGATAGCATGAGAACCTGTAGCCGCTCCACACGAGCCCACTCGTCTGGTCTCCCAACACAAGGACTACCATACATCCTCGCTGGGTGGACCAAGGAGTCAAAAAACAACCCCTTGGTCCATGGATCCTGAAAGTGCAAGCCGAAGCACTGCCTCTCTAGTCTGGCCGATGAAAACGTATCCTCTATCCAAGTGGGCCTGCATCACAGGTCTCATAGTGAAGATGGATCTAGAGAAGACAACCCCAAGATACGTGTATGATGAAACTATCTCATAAACCTACTACACTGAATTGACTCGAAAAAGGCTCCTGCGAGCTTCCCCTCCCCCTCCGTACCTCTACCTCCCCCTAGCCCCTCCTTGCCTCGCCCTCTCCCGCCCCCACCCCTCCGCCCTCACCTCCCCTCACCCCCCGCTGCCACCGCGCCCTCCCTCGCCACACCCGCCCCACCCCCGCCTCACCCCTGCCCTCCGTCCTCACCCCCCCCTCGCACCTCCGTCTCTCCCTCCCCTCCCCCTCTGCCTTCTCCCCTCACTCCCCGCCTCACCCCCACCTCGCTCCGCCCCCCCTCGCCACACTCCACCCCTGCCTCCGCTACCGCTCCGCTCACCCCCATCCCGCTACCCCTTCCGCTCCACCCCGCTACCCCGTCGCTCCACCCCGCCCCTCTTCCGCTCTGCTCAACCCCCGCCTCCCATTCCGTCCCCTCACCCCTCGCCTTCCACCCCCGCCCCCTCTCGTCTCTCCGCCCTTCCTTCACCCCCGCCTTCCTCTCCCGCCTTCACCCCCGCCCCCCCGCCCATTTGCTCCACCCCGCCCTCCGTCCCACCCTTTCCCCCCGCCCCCCGTCCGTCCTCTCGCCCCACTCCGCCTCTCCCCCGCCCCCACTTCCGCTCCCGCCTCCCCACCTCACCCGTTCCCCACCTCCACTCCTCCACCCCGCGCCACCCCCGTTCCCGCCACACCCAGACTCCACCCTCCCGCTTCTACCCCCCCCCTTTTTTGGGTGGCAGCCTCTTCCTCATCGGAAGCCTCGCAGTTTGTCTCGGCGGTATGGCGGCTCCCTGCCCGGAACCGGAGGCCCAGACGGTCCCTCCCTCTCCAGATGCCTACCGCGTCATCCTGACAGAGCAACAATCATCTCGGGTTCAGGAGGTTGCCAATGACTTTGCCCTTACCTCTGTCTATGGCAGAGTCATTGGACATTCCCCCTCCAGATCAGCCATCAGGGACTGGCTCCAGTCCACTCTCATTCTAGAGGACGGCCATATTGAGGAGGTGGCCCTTATGGGCAGGGGCATCTTCTGGCTTAAACTCTCCAATGCGAAAGTTGCGAGCAACCTGATTGCTGGCTCCCCCACGTCAGTGGATGGAAAGATTATCATGATAGTCCCGTGGTACCGTGGATTCAGCGCAGCAGATTTTGATGCTCGGTTCCGTATACCTCGCCATCCAGTGACGCTAGTTTTTCCTGGTCTTGCTGCTGAGCTGCGGCCGATTGTTAGGGACCTGGGATCCCACTTTGGCTGGGTTATGCACGATACTTTCGCCGATGCGGTGACTACGGCAGGTGCCCCCCGAGTCCGTGTGGCTGTGGCGGATCCTGCGACTCTCCCGACAGTGATCGAGATCGTGACAGGTGCCGGCAGCATCACCCAGAGCATGGTAGTCATCGGACAGCCAGGACAGTGTCTGAGGTGTCACGGCTTTGGGCACCTGGCGGCTGTTTGCCCACGCTTCGCCAGCTCTTCTCGACCTCCCCCGCCCCCCCCTCTCCGCCCCGTCCCCCCCCCTCCCGGCAGCCACGCCAGGAGGAGCAGAGGCAGCCGGAGCCCGGACCAGAGTTAGCTGGCGGCTAGACTGAGGTTAGAAGGAAAAGAGGAAAGAACAAGAAGATTTCTGATAAAGGCAAGGAGGCAGAGGTTACCCAGCCTGCAGCTGCACCTCAGAGACCCGATAGGCAGCCGCCTCAGGGACCTGGGAGAGCATCTTCTTCGACGGTAGCCCGCCCTCCACAGCCTCAGGTCCCCCTCTCTTCCTCTCCTCGGCCTCTTCCCATTCAGCCCCAACCCATCCCCCAACTGCACCCCTTATCTCCCGACCCGCAGCTGCAGCCCCCTCCTCGTCCTCCTCAGTCTTCTCCCCCTCCTTCTCAACCCCAGCTCCCCATGCAGCCCCATCCCTCCCCCCCCCCCGCCTCTTCCAGATCTCCCACAGAGCTAGCTGCACCGACGGTTCCTCAGCCGAGGGCAGCCCCCGCTCCCCCTCCTCCTCCTCCGCCAGCCGCCCCTGAGGAGTCCGAGATGCCTATGCCCCAGCCTCCTCCTCCTCCCCCTCCCCCTCCGCTGGCAGGACACCCAGAGTCTACACCACCACCGGCGCAGGCTTCTCCGTCCGCTAGCCCCTCAGTGGCAGACTCTGACGGGCTTCAGTTTCAGGAGAGGGAGCTACCCCGTGACTTTTACAGATCTGGCCCCTGGGACTACTTGGATGTGGCCGACCTCGGGACCTTCCCTGCTTATCTCGACATCAGTATCTTCCTGCTCCGCAAAGGGGCGGATGGGAAGATAGCCGCCCTGGCCCCTAGGGATGGCCCTAGCTTTGCTTTCACGTTCCTTAGCGACGGCACCGAGACCTGGACAGACGACTCGGTTTGGGAGGCTCTCAGGGAGCAGACGCATGCTCAGGTTTGCTCCTGGATAGGCCCGTCCGGTGGGCAGCTTCTCGAGACTCAGTGGTCCGAGGGTGACGTGCGCCTGCGGTGGCATTGCGCTGCCAAACGCTTCAGACTGATTGTGATCCTCAGGCCCCCCCTGTCTTGGCCCCTCCCCCAAGATGTCAGAGCCTGGACTCCTCAGAAACTCCGTGCCTTCTACGGGATGTCCACCTCAGAGATCTCGAGCTGGCCCGAGAAAGCTTTCGTTCATGGTACCAAAGGCCTCTCGCCTTTGCTGAAGGTGTTGAAGGACGGGCAGGACGACCACGCTTCCCCCTCCAAACCTTCCCATAAGCGCCAGCGCCTCCACTCCGAAATGTCAGCTTCTTCTTCGACTTCGACCGCGAGCAGACAGTTGTTCGCAGCCTCCCAGTCCTCACCATGAGCCTACACCTCGTATCCTGGAATGTGAACGGGTTTCACTCTTCTGGCACCCGTGGTCCTAGGAAGCTCATTTTGAGACAGGAACTTCAGCCAGCAGTGATTGGTCGTTTGGATGTACTTCTGCTCCAGGGCACAAGCTTTCGGCGGCTCACTCCCGTAGATGCGGGAAGATTCTCCCTGGTCGCTCTCACACCTACTGGGAGCCCTCGATCGGCGCACTGGGAAGGAGTGGTGGTGTCTGTACTTCCGTGGGAGAGCAGCTAGCCCAGGGAGTTTTCGGTCATGGCACGTTGATACTAGGTCGTGCCCTTTGGGTAGGCCTGGAACTGGAGGGCTCCAGAGTTGGAATCCTCAACATTTATGCTCCCACAGATCTCCGTTGTAGAGCCACCTTCTGGAGGACACTTACAGGGATTCTCCCAGACATGGATTCCTGGACTGTTGGAGGTGACTTCAACAATCTGGAGACCTTGGAGGACCAGCAGGGCAGAGGACCGGAGTTTACAGGTATGTCTCAGGCAGAGCAGTCCGCTTGGGACTCTTTTATCTTTGCGACAGGAGGAAGGGACTGCTGGCGAGACCCGTCCTTTCGGTGTTGGCACGGGAGCTTGGATTTCTCGTGGGGCTTCCGTAGGGAAGGAGGCAGACTCCTGGAGAGGCTGGATAGATTTTATGTTAGTGATTGGGCCATCAGCAGAGGCGGTCAGGCCGGCATAGTTCCAGGGACGACACTTTCCGACCATGCGCCTGTGCTCCTATCATTAGATTCGGCAGCTCAGGCTCTCCCCCCCCGCTCATGCCGGGTTCCCGACTCCATTTTCTCGAGGGAGGACGTGCGCAGCAGTATTTGCAGTCTTTGGGACAGAGACTGGGGCGAGTGCGTGGATCTGGTTGATTCGGTGGCGCAGGCTTTGCAGGAGTCCAGCCAGATCTGCCAGCTCGCAGCCCTACAGGTTCGACAGGAGTGGTGGGGTAGAGAGAGAGCTCTTCGGAGGGACCTCGCCTCCATTCAGCGACTCCAGCAGGCATCCCCGGGCTCGGAGGAGCTTCGGATCCAGGCCCTTCGAGCCAGAGCCCTTCTTGAGGAGACACTCTAGCGTCGCTCAGAGTTCTCCTATCACGCCTCTCTCTCCTTCTGGGCTCGGAAGGGTGACCGGATGTGCAGGGAGTTCTTCAGGACGCATGGCCACAGAGCTGCAGGTGATCAGCTTCGGAGTCTCAGGACAGCGGAGGGACACACCGTTATGGATCCGGGAGAGGTCTTGGGGTTGGCCACCGACTTCTACAGGACCCTTTTCCAGCAGGAGCCGCTTACTCCTCGTACTCATCGTGCCCGTGAGGAGGTGTGGAGGCATACTCCTTCCTTGGTCCAGCCTAGCGTGCAGGCGACGTTGTTGGCACCGTTTACCACGGATGAGATGCTAGAGGCCTTGATGGCCATCGATGGACAGAAGTGCCCAGGTGAGGATGGGCTATCCCGGGCTTTCTTCACCTCCTTCTGGCATCAGCCCCTCCTAGCAGCTCTTTAGAGGATTTTCAGCAGCGGTTATATGCCAGAGAGCCTCTCCTTGGGACTGATTTGCCTCATCCCGAAGGGAGGAGATAGACAGGAGATCCGTCAGTGGCGCCCGATCACTCTCCTTTCCACTGCCTACAAAATCCTCGCCAAGATGATCAGCGCCAGAGTTCGGCCTCTACTTCCAGACCTCATTCATGACACTCAGACAGGCTTTGTCCAGGATCGCAGCATCCTGGATAATGTCTTCACCTTTTCAGAGGCGGCGGAGTGGGCTCAGCACAGCGGATCACACCTTGCCATCCTACTTCTCGACTTTGAGAAGGCCTACGATCGAGTGGACTGGTCCTTTCTAGAGGGGACTCTGGAGCGGCTAGGTTTCCCAGCAGGTTGGATTCAGGGTATTTCAGCTTTGTACAGGACAGCCTCTAGCAGAGTCATCATTGGAGGCAGGATGGGTGAGCGTTTTAGGTTGGAGAGATCAGTGCGTCAGGGCTGCCCCCTCGCTCCTTACCTTTTTCTTTTCTTCGCCGAGGCTATGACTTACTACCTTCGGGCGAGGTCTACAGGGATCAGGGGTGTTCGCCTTCCCCTCCGGGAGGACACGGAACTCTTGGACTCGGAGTACGCGGATGACACAGCCCTGTTTGTCCAGGACGATGAGTTGATGCTGGAGAGGGTGAGGATGGCCCTGGAGGTCTTCTGTTCGGCTGCTGGTGCGAAAATCAACTGGAACAAATCAGTTGGTTTTCTCACAGACCCCGGGGCGCGTTCTCAGTGGGGGAGGTTTTTGGGTTTCAGGTGGATCCCACAGGGACAGACAGCTAGATACCTGGGTTTTCAGGTCGGCCTGGACATCACGCCAGCTCAGCAGTTTCTCCCGGTGCTAGATTCCATCCGACCGAAGCTGGCTTTCTGGAGCACTGCTAAGCTTTCCCTTGCAGGTCGTGCCTTGGTAGTCAACCAAGTCCTCCTTGCCACGGCTTGGTATGTGGCTTCCTGTTGGTGTTTCTCGAGATCCAGCGTGGCACAGCTTAGGAGGCTAGTTCGGAACTTCCTTTGGTCCGGGGAGGATGGCATCAGAGATACCAGAGCCAAGGTTGCTTGGCAGACAGTCATTCTTCGGCAGGCTGAGGGAGGCCTGGGAGTCATTGATCCAGAGCTTCAGAGTCAGGCCTTGTTAGGCAAGTTAGTCATCCGCGGTTTGACCCCGGAAGGGCAGACGTGGAAGATGTTACTTCAGCAGGGGGTCGGTTCCTGTGTCCCGCGCCGAGGTGGAGAGTGGCTCCCGTCCCTCAGGTGGATCTTCACTTCCGCCCCGCTCACTCAGTCCCGTTCCCCACTCGTTCGTAGCCTCCTCATGGTTTGGAGGCGGCTCCGCCTTAGTCTCATTCAATCCCCTCCCCGTTGTCAGGAGGAGATTGATCGCCAGCCGCTTATCTGGAATGATCAGGTCAGAGATGCCGAGGGCCTCCAGTTGGGGGAGAGATCACATATCAGGTGGGATGGCTGGATGAGCGGGCCAGCCCGGTCCCTTCGAGTTTGGAGGGACACGTACAGACATTTGGAGACGGCTGATCTTGCAGACGCAGCTGGAGGTGCACGTGGAGCCCAGGCGAGACGGACGGAGATCGACGGCGCGATCCCAGCTGATTGGAGTTGGCCAGAGATTGTGACAGGACAGGGGCCGACCTCCTTCTTTGCCTACAGCACGACTTTGGGCAGACGAGTTCTTGGGAGGATGCAGAGCCGCCCCCCCACCCAGCGGCCCAGCTGGTATGCACAGGGTATTTCCAGATTCTTTTTGTAGACCTTCTGGAAGGCCTTGTGGGAGAGCTGGCGGCCGAGGAAGATCTCCTACTTCCTGTGGCTTCTTGCCCACAAAGGTCTTCCGGTGGGGAGCTCGTTGCGACAGATAGGCCAGGACGGACGCTGTCAGATCTGCCATGAGGTTGAGGAGTCACCAAAACACTGCCTGTGGAGCTGCACTCGCGCCCAGGAAGTGTGGAGGTGGACTTTCGGGATTCTCACTCGCGCAGCACCGGAGCTAGGTGTGATCACTTGGGGCGCGTTCTGTTGGTGCAGCACCGCACCTGGTCTACATCACTTATTCGAGGCATGCCAGCAGGACCCCACTTTCCTTATCACACAGGGAACGTGGGGGCCGCTCGAGGGTATCCCGCCGCACCTAGCAGAGGCTGATACAGGAGTTCAGGAGAGGCAGCCAGTCTGGGAGATTATTAGCAGCATCGCAGGGTGGCACATTTGGACCTCGCGTTGCGCGCAGATCCTCGGTGGCACCTCCTTATCGACTGCCCAGATCATGACTGATATTTGGAGCGAGATTATTCATACCCTCAGAGGCCAGTGGGACCAGATTCAGGGAGATTCCAGGTCCGGTTGGGAGAAGCGGAGACGCTTCCTCCGGGCTTGGGACACACAGGGCCTCTTCTTCGAGCAGACTTCGCAGGGCCTTCGGTGGCGCTACTCACCTCCCCGATGGCTGTTCATTCACTCGCCTTATCCCGTCGTGAGAGAGTGATTTATTTTGTTACCTTTTAGGGCTGTGTCCGATTTGTGAACACAGCCCGTCAGCTACAAGCTGACCTTTTGTATCTTGTTCTCGAAGTAATATAATTAGCACTGCTTTTTCTGGAAAAAAAAAATGATGAAACTATCTCAATAGGTGACCCATCAAACGTGAACTGCTCCTGGCGCATGACAGCTCGAGATATATTGAAGATCATAATCTTCATTTTACCCAGATTGACCTTCAAATCATGAGACTCACAAAAGGACTATAGTGCATCAAGGTGTCTTTGGAGCCCCTCTGCTGAGGAAGACAAAAGAGCCACGTCATCTACACACAGCAATATTCAAATCAGTGTGCCAACAAGAGAGCATCCATCCCCCCCTGTGTCTGCATCACTATCTCGAGCTCGTCTATGTAGAGGCCAAACAGGGTAGGTGATAAAGGACACCCTTGTTTGACCCCAATAGTGCTCATGATCTAGTCTGTCTACCCAGATCCTGCCTGGACTCTACCTGAGACTCTCTCGTAAAGTGCCATGACAACCCAAATGATCTCCTGGTCATAACCCAAATTCTGTAGGCATTGTAGGAGACAGGCTCTCCGAACCGTATCAAATGCTTTTGTGGAAATCCACAAAGCAACAGTGAACTCTCTGCTTCCGTGCCCTCGCCTCCTCGATGACACACCTGAGCGTGAGAATGTGATCCATGGTTCCATAATCACGCCGGAATCTAGCCTATCCTACTGCTCTAAGTCCTCGACACTCCGCAAATCTATTGACCTCGGAATCAAGCTCTGATGCATTAATCTTGGACATGGCATGTCCAATCATAATGGTCTTGTAATTCTCCGAGCTCATGGGATCCCCTATCTTGTGGATGGGTGAAATAGTGTAAATAGTCAAGGTGCGTGGAAATCCCAGACAAACAGCTTCATTAAAGAGCTTTGCTAAGTTGGGGCTAGGAGATTAATCCCGTATGCAATGAACTCAGTGCATACTCCCTCATGATCCTTCACTTGGTCAGAATGAAGTTTCATTATGGCATCCTTCACTCCCCCCTTAGTGAAGAGGGTGCAGGATGTGGAGTGTGGCATATGTGAGGGGTCAAGGACTGCTGCCTGATTTGGGATGTAGGTGTGCGTGCATAATTATACCAGACCTGAGTGTCAGCAGCGAGTAGTGAAGGGGACCATCCCGCTAGAAATCTCCACCAAAAGTCCTTAGAGTTGTTACTAAACAAAATGTTTAGTAGTTTCTCCTCATTCCGGCGAATGAAATCTAGTTTCTTTCTATGTACCAATCGATGATACTCGTGTAGCATCTCTAGTTCGCTCGAAAGACTCTGAGCTGGAGGCGTAAAGCCTTACACTCATCATCGTACCAACTATTACAAGGTACGGTCCCAAGGGTGGTGGGCAGGTGGAGCGAGTGGTGTGAGGGAAAGCATGAAAAGCACCCTCGTGTAGTGAGCGGGTAATCAAGGCAGCACGGTCCTCTAATAGGGATATGAAGTCAATACAAGCGAGAAGTATGTACAGATGGCCCGAGTAAATAGGTAAGTCATTGCGGTCGAAGCGTATATCATGATAGGTGGAGTAAGAACTCTGTGGGGTGAAAGTTGTTGTGCGACGGGGAATGGAAATGCTAAAGAATAGGTAGGTATGATCTACCCCTAGAGGAAGAAGTGCTATAGTAAAATCAGTGATGCGAGATGTGAAGACAGGGGATCCCATGATGTGATTACAACGCTAGAACCTCCCCCATGTGGAAAGCATGTGAGACCACCTGAGACGGGCCATCCGTCAAGACCATTATAAATAATGAAATCATGCATCCCATAAGGTTTAATAGGGCCTGCCCATAAGATGTGACCGGACCTCATCTGTCAGCCGAAACCCGTAGCATACCTACACCCTCAAGGTCAATGTCTAACAGTAGAATGGAATCATCCCTGAAGTTGAGTGGTACTTGATGGGCATCTATCCTCGCATTGAAGTCCCCAACTAGGAGGACTTCTCCGCAGCTTGAGAAGTCAACAATGGACTGATAGAGGGCTGCAAATGGAGATGTCTCAGCCTCATCTCGAATATCTCTAGCAAAGTGGGATGTCTTGCGAGGGAAGTAGCATACTGCAACAAACAGATCCCGGCTGTCCATGTGTCAGATCCAAATCCAAAGAAACTTGAAATGTGTATCTCTATGCTCTATTGAAATGGTCCCCAAAAGGGTGGATTTGTAGAGAACTCCTACTCCTCCTGATCCTCATACTCCCCCTGTGTCCCTAGTCTCATCTCTATAAACAGACTCCCATGTGTACCCGTTGACTACTGGTAGTGGGCACTCTGGACTTTGATGTGTGTCTGTGTAAAAGACTATGTCGTGACCTGTATAGGATTCCGAGAAGTTCCCTGGTTTTGACCATAAGATACCATTACAGTTTCAAATGGTGCAAGATAGGGTCTCGGCGATCTGAGTCTCATAGATCCCGCCTCCCTGGGTTGATGTCCAACGGGGGCCTATAAGAAGCCGTCCATCTTGTATTACTGCACAATTCCCCTACTTACGGACCACTGCTACAAACAGGGAGCGCTTATCCTCAATCTGTCGTGGAGTGAGGTCCTCATCCATGGAGATCGCTGGCTGATCTCGTAGGACTGACCTGCACCGTAAAGCCGAAAGTTGTGCCTGAGCGTCATGGAACCGTATGATCAAGGGTTGCTCTTGGTTGGGGTCTCTCCCCACCCACCATGCCCTATCGATCATGTGCTCAAGTACACCCAGAGTAGTGGCCACGAAGACCGTTGCCTCTGTCATCGGTGTAGCCTCGATGAGCCGGATCCGACGGACTCTGATGTTGAGAGCCTTACTAGCTCTCTACTGCTGCTCCATGAGGGTAGCCGAAACGGTTGCCCTTGCAGGTTCCCATTTGACCACGTCGACCCATCTAGAAGACTCCTCAATTGCAGATTGCATGCTCGCAATCTGTACCTCAACAACTGGAGTGCTCCCTGGAATTGTGCGTACGGCAATGACCACCTGTCGGAGCTGTGAGATATTCTGTTTGAGTTCCTCAATGAGATAAGCCTGGTCTCGAATAGCACGAGCTTGCTCCTGTATGGCGTGCCCCTGCTCCTATGGTGTGCCCCTGCTCCTAGGTGAAGCGGACCTGCTCCTGTGCGAAGCGTGTCAGCTCCATCTCGCGCTCATGGATACCATGTACCTCCATCAACAAGTTCTCCCAAGCCTCTAATGGGTCAGCTCGTCTGTGCCAGCTGAAACTAGAAGCGTTGTGGCATAAAAGTGTGAGGATGAGGCCAGAGGCTGGGTGGTGACTGGTTGAGCTAGGTACGATATGGAGATGATAGTGGTATGGAGGTCCCAACGTGGGTGTGGGAGCGTAAGCTGATTGAGAAGGAGAGGGGAGAGAAAGGTCGAGGCGTAATGCGGAGTAGTGTATGACACCTCTCAAGTAGGCGTCATAAGCGGTGAGAGAGCTGTAATGGGAGAGGAAGGGAGGGATGAAATCTATGGCAACCCCCCTATCCCGGGGGAGAGGGAAGCAACCGATGTCACGGGTATGCGTACGTCGCTGGCTGTAACTGTAGCTAGGGATGTAGAGGCTGAAGCTGAAGTTGAAGGTGAGGATGTAGCAAGGGCTGAAACTGAAACTGAAACTAAAGCGGGGGCTGAAGTAGAAGTAGAAGCGGAGGCTGAGGCTGAGGGACCCCGTCTTTGCTTTGCTGTCGACCCCAAGTCTGCTTCAGTTGTAGCACGTGTTCACATCCTCGAGTTTCAGTTGTGTTTGCTTTTTTTTTTTGTCATCCTTCTTGGCTGTGTCCGTCTCTTTTTCACCTTTTCCCATTTCTTTGGACTGACTTTTGTATCCTTGGTGCACATCCTATTGCAGGAGCGGGAGCACGAGGGACCCCCAATGGCGGGAGGCACAACTAGGGCTGGGACCAGAGGTCAAGGAAGAGGTGGCGGGGGTGGGGGGTGGGCGGGGTTAGCTGCGTGGGTGGGGGGGGTTAGGCTAGAAGCTAGAAGCCTAGGAGGGTTAGGCTATAGGCTAAGGCACGGGGGGTGGCCGGCAGGGACGAGGCAGCAAGATGGGAGCGGGACGGGCAGCCGGGGGCGCAAAGCGGAAGACACAGGGAGCAGGGTGGTGCAAGGCGGAGCAGGAGGGGCTGCAGGCGAAGGGTGCAGAGGGGAGCGGGCTACAGGCTGCAGGTGGGCCGGGCAGCGGGGCAGCGCCGTGGGAAGGAGGGCCGAGCTGCTGCAGCAGGCGGGCGGCGCTAGGCGGAAGAGAGCGGAGGCAGCCAGGCTGCAGGCAAAGGGGCGGAGGCAGACGGGCAGGAGGAGCTGCGTAAGAGAGAGAGAGAGAGAGAGAGAGAGAGAGAGAGAGAGAGAGTGCATATGACTTGAATGCTCACTACAGCGGAAGACTGCGTGCACGTTAACT
Source organism: Dipteris shenzhenensis (assembly GCF_047967505.1). Lineage (NCBI taxonomy): Eukaryota > Viridiplantae > Streptophyta > Polypodiopsida > Gleicheniales > Dipteridaceae > Dipteris > Dipteris shenzhenensis. The sequence continues at coordinate 21,520,310 of NC_141617.1, read as the reverse complement.
ACTATCTTCATCACTCATGGCCTTGGCAATCAGCAATGGACCACTGAACACAACTAATGGCTTCCGTCAACTGGGTGCACATTAACTAGTATCTTCATCACTCATGCACGTAACTCTCACACAGCAGAAGACTGGGTGCATGCTAACTACTATCTTCATCACTCATGGCCTTGGCAATCAGCAATGGACCACTGAACACAACAACTAATGGCTTCCCTCAATGAAGGGGATGAATACAATCTGCTAGATCCTAATAGGCGAGGTTGGAAACTGTTCACTATAGAGGCTAGGGTTTTCTGCCCCTGGCTGAATCTGGCTATGACTGAAGGCTGAGAATGTCTCCCAAATAAGCACTGGACATGAAGAGGCTGAGGTGACTGATGGGGCTCGTCGGGAAAGGCATATGCCAAAACTAGAACCTTTATGAAGTGAAGTTCACATTCCATGACAAAACATATAAGTAGACCACTCTGTTTTTTCTTAGAACATATTTATAATTTTATACCAGAAAGTACGACACATAAACCAAAAGCCAAGCCGTTCAACTGCATAATTGGGTGTATTACAAAAATGTGCATACAACCATGTGGGTTGACTGGTACATACCTGCTTCCTTGAATTTATTTTCCAACTCAATTGTTCCCAACAGGGTTGCTCCATCTTTAAGCACCTGTAAGATAACATATGCAATATTTAATGTTCAAGGTGAAGTAATGCCTGATGCCAAAGGTAAGCTCCAATAGAGCTTTCCCACAAGAAGCAGCTTCAGAGTAACACTCCCCAACCTTGAGTAACTCTGAGACCAAGCAGCTTTTAGAAGAATGATACAAGGCAGGATATGTACAACCTCTCCTTTGATTTCCTGGAGTGTAAATATTACTGCGTTTCATAGACTTTTTTTTATATCACTCACTTCAGTGAATGGCACGCATTTGCTGCCCGGAACATGCCCACCTCTAATGCCTTTGCGTGGCTCCGGCACCACGCCATCAAATCTGTGAGCCAAGTCAAACCAAAGAGGTCAAATTTGAGGATGAGACCTTTATTAGGATCAATAGAAGTCATGCAATTTCATTCAGCAATAAAAGGTGTGTCATTGACTAAATGTGTGCGTTGTGTAGCCTGGCTTTAATTTAAAAAAAGTATATGGCCTTAGAAAAAGCAGAAAGAAATCCTTCGGGGTATCTCAATATATTAAAGGACCAGGCACATCACCCCGGGCCTACTTTTACAATGAAGGGATGCCACAGTTAGTAACACATCTTTTACAGGACTACACAATGCACATGATAGTGCTTCTTAGTTCCGCAAAAGCTATGCTCCAATTCACAAGTCAGTAAAGATTATCATTCTTCTGTAAAAATCTTCATCCAAAAGAGTGACATAGAGACGACCCCTTAATAATAGGACATAATTGAAATTTTGTTCCATGACCATTATAACTTCATCAGCTAATGAGAAAATAGAATGTATCCAGAGCAATGAGAGGGCTAATTCACTCTCTGCATTCCCCCTCCCCCCTGCCTTAGTTGTGAAATTTCTTGATCACAACCGCAATGCTCTGCTTTCTCCCTCCAATCCAGCTTGTCCCCTGGCACCCTTATCCTTTTGGTCTTCCCTTCATGTTTTGTAAGGTCCCCTTGGCTCAATATTACGTTCAGTTTCAACCCACTTTTTCCTTGACCCCCTTGCACGTTCTCTTTCTACCACGTGTTTTATCCCTTTGCAATTGTACCCTCGCCTCTTTCACTCCTTTTTAGCAGAAGGGGAGACATATTTTCCTTCAGAACTTTATACAACAGATGACAAACCAGTCAAACTAAGAAAAATGAAAACAACGCATCAAGATACACCAACAGAAGGTTGCTCTACGTTTTGAGTCTTCTTTAGCTCCTTGACGTGAAAACCCATCCTCCCTCAATTTCTTCTTGCAAAGACTAGATACTTCTTATCGTTTAACTAAAAGATCAAATGATGCAATGGTCCTATTCAGCACAAGATGAAGGAATCAGCACATACCTTGGTTCCACAATTCTTAGTCTGCCTGCGCACGTAACTGAAAATCCAAGTAAACAAAAATAATGCCACCTTAGACGCTCACTAAAAGAGGAACTCTTATCCACAAAAAGGTCATCCATCAGCCCTGAGCTTCATAGAATCACCTTAGCACAGCCCGAGTGCCCGATATACCACATAGACTACAAATCAAATTTCATACATTCACATCCCCCTTTTCATCCATCCTTTAAATGATGCAATGCCTTATGGACCCATTTCCAAGTGCCTTGGCTTCCATCTATAGCATTGAACTCCTCTCCCACACACTGCACAATGCAGCCCCCTCCCACTTAGAGCCAATAAATAATGATCCCTCTCACACTGCCTTATCCTCCTGCTCCCCCTGCCCTGGAACCCTTTGTTCTCACTGTTTTCTCAGCAATCCTACAATGTCTCGCTTTGTCTCTTTTCCTTTTTCCACCCTTCTTCGACCCATCTCCTATTCCTTCAATTCTCTCCTAGCAACGTAGTTGTTCTCATCTCTTTGCCCTTTTAAAAGGATTGGAGGATCCATAGAATTGGGGAAGAAAAAAATTTACTGGACTATTTATTGCTTAGTGGGCAAGGGGAGCATCCACAGCTTTATCAGTTTTAAGGTCTTGCAAAAATTGAGACCCTCCAACCATTGAGGTAGACCATGAACTAAAGGTTGAGGTTGCTAAATGCCAAGGGTGTATGCACACTATGAACCCTAAAAGGTTTATCATTTTGCATGAGATTTATTTGGCTTCAATATGAAACTCATTGACATAGGGATGTAATTTGTTGAGACCCTTGGGAAAATTTCATTGTATCTGAATGTCACCACCATGAGATTCTTACACAGGTCTTGCAAGGTCTCATCAAATTAGGGCATACTCCACCTTCCTTGGACAGCCAAGGGTAGACAGCCTGGCAAAACATCCTGGAAAACCAAGTTAGGACTATAGACATCTTTGCATCTTCAAGGGCTGGGAAGAACCAATTTTGGTGCACATAACTGTGGATACCATGGAAAAAAGGCTGCCATATCCTCTTTCTATATTCCACTCAAGCAACATGGCATGCCCGCAATTTCAAATTTAAAGTAGCATCCTCACTGTGAGAGTGGCTGTTATATTTGTCTCATATAGCTTACCGAATATTGGCTTCATCTAAGTTGTGGGAATGTTACACTGCATCACATGCAAGGGCTTCTGTTTCCCCCGTGTGCTACACAAAGTAAACAAAATTCTTACGTGAATACTTTGACAATGCCAACAAGGGTCGAGTTTAACCAACGTAAGTTTCACCCATCAAATTTGACTTTCAACCATTAAACTTTAAAGTTCTCACAAAAGTCTGGCAACCAGGAAGGTCTGACCAGATTGACAATGGAAAGGAGAGAGAACATTAGACATTCTTTGCACGAGACATCACTTGGGCCGACGAGCTGCCTCCTCTTTGGTTCCTGGCAATTGTGCCACAACCTCCTCTCCTGTTCTCTGCATTATATCTAGCCTTTCGCAGAGGTTTTTCCCTGTTGCATGTGTGGCTTTCTCTTTCACAATTACCATGGCAGTAACATGACATCAAAATGATTTCACCCATTTGCCAGCCCATACAGACGACAAGGAGCTACTACTGGATGCACAAAACATGAAAGAATTATGCATTCTGAATAAGTTAATGGATAGGTCGCTTGATTTTCGACCCTGAAAGTGAAGCTGTCTACTAGTTAAAGTTTATAAAAATTAAGAATGTTTATGAGGACTGCTGACATGTGCATTCATTTAAAGGGTTCTAGAAATTCTGTCCATGTGTGCTACCAAAAAGAATTCTTGTTCAGCAATCACCCAAAACTCAAGAGAGGTTGCCATATTTGTAGATTTATATGTAGAGAGACATTGGATGGTCCTCGAGACCATAGTTGCATCCGTACGTGCACGGATGATTTTTCTGTACGTCCTCCGTATGTACGGCTTTCCATACAATTTTTTTTTTTTAAATACTTGCGGGGTTTTGTTTTGTGAGGTGTGTTTTTTGGGTGTGGTTAGGTTTTTTTGTTGTGTGTAGGTTTTTTTGTTGTGTGTGTGTGGGGGGTGTGGGGGGGGTTGTTTTGTTTGGGAGGGGGGATCGATTTTGTGCCTGGCCAAAACCTTGGAAAACGCATTTTTAGCACTATTCTAATCCGTATGTTGCTAATTCGTACTCCGTACACTGTTGGCCAACTTTGGCCATGGTTGGCCTCAAGGAGGTCTCAAGGAGGAGGAGGAGGAAGAGGAGGATGGCACTGATGCAGATGATGATGAGGATGAGGATGTAGGCTGCAGCTTGAGGCTTGAGCCTCATCGGTTGTGAATCGTGATGCATTTCAATTTTCAGCTTTATTTCCAAGCTGTGGCAGCCTTTTCTTCTATGATGTTTTGGTGTAGTACCTACTTCCAAGTTTCTACTACCTGCTACCTTTGATCATGATGTTTGGTGTAGTATTGATCTATCATTGACACTATGTATTCAGATTCCAGATGACTCTGGTCTTTGGAGGGCCGAGGCTAGACTCTTTGAACTTTCATGAATCATGACTTTAATATTAATACAAGTTTGAAGTCTAAAGTTTCAATTTGAAAGTTTGCAGCTCTATGTCAATGTAATGTGTACAATGTATATCTTTCTAAATGTTTTTGAGTAAAATTAGGGTCACGTTTGTTTCAGCCCTAGGGGATGAACCATACTCCAATCATACTTCCATACTCGTATGACGTATGCGTATGGTAACGTGTGGAAAAAACTATGCTCAAGACATTGGATGTTCCTCAGGTCAACCTAGCACACACATAGGCTAGTATCTGGACGGACACGGTACATACTTTGGTAGCCATTTGGGGGACTGTGCAAGGGTCTTCACGAGCAACCAGGAGGAATATTTTCTTGAGGGAGTGGAGCTGCTTCCCATTCTTCTCGGAAGCCCCCACAGGGTTGAGTTGGCACTATCAGCCTCAACCATGGCTTTTTTCTTGCTCTGTTACAAGACCTTGATTTTGGTTTGGTCTTATCTTCTCATGTCTCGCATGATGTATCTCTCCACTGAGCTTTTCTCTCAAAGGTTCTTTCATACTTAATAGAAGTCTCTTTTTTTGGGGGGTGGGGAAATCAAGAGACGCATACAGTGCACACACACACAAGTTATTTCTAGTTGCAGGAAAATAACAGGAGTTACAAACCTAGCCTTGCTGCGGGCATCTATAAGCACGTACTTTTTCTCCTCTATATTGCGCTTCACCTGAAGTACAGAGCAACGATTCAACAAGCATTCAAGGTGTCTTCATTCTTCAAATCCTCCACAATTTCAACTTTTTTAAAAAATAGAAAATGTAAGGTCCATGTATTTAGAGAAAATATGGAAATTAATCTTCAAAATTTACCCCTCCCCTTCACAAAATTCACTAACACATAAATTTCAATAGATAGAAAAGGCAAAGTCTCAAACCTGTTCCAAAGACCAGACACGGTCTGATTGAAATGACGCTTTGAAAGCAGGTGCATCAACCTGCCCACATAATTAAAGTTTAAAACAATCCTGGCTTTTTAACCTTTCCCATATCTTTGACTGATAAAAGAGTGTTCCATCAGCTTGACCACACTAATGCAATCCAGTTTATACGCTTTGCGATCATCTTTGGTCCATGATAATCAGTGAAGCAAGCTTGATGCCAAGTCACAAATGTGTACGTAGTCTGCAGTGATGAAAACAAAGCCTATTGGCTATGGGACCCTACTAAAGGGCAATTCGTACTTGATGAAAGTTGTTTTAGTTATTTTGATCAACCAAAATTTGTCCCAATGTTACTTCCAAACCTTTTGTTAGGTTTCATATGACAGGCCGACAAGTAGTGAGAAATCTATGGGGATGCATGTACTACCGACCTATGTTATTTTGAATTAAGTTCCAAACAATGTAGCCAATCCAATTAAAGGAAAATCTATTATGCAGACTATTGAAGTTCATAGACTCTACTGAGAGTTCTTCTACACAGCTTAGAAGATTAGATCATGAAAGGAAAGCCCTAGAATAACAGATTTATAGAACAAATTATGCCTTTATGGCCAAAGTGATGAAAGTTGATGAGCCAAAGCCAACAACTTATCATACATTGCAAATGAAATGTTATCCTTGCCCTCAAATTCACTGTAATCAGGCTCGACATGAAGCCTACTTTCCTACAGCATTCATAAGACTGTACTAAAAAAGATAACCTTTTACCTGGTGTCCTTGATAGACTTTCTTTACAGCTTCAGATGCACTCTCAATTCTTTTAAGCAGCTCTTCAGAACTGTCCTCTTCTACATCAAAACCACAGGCACGCCATTGTGGTAGACCTCCATCTAAGACCACAACGTTGCTGTGGCCAAAGGCTCGAAACATCCTACAGTTTTTATCAACAACTTCTTTCAAAACAATCGCATTTTTAATACAATGTAGAAGACAATTCTGACAACCGTTTCTTTCTTGCTGAGAAGTCAGACAACAAATTTTTCTTCTGCCTCTCTCTCTCTCTCTCTCTCTCTCTCTCTCTCTCTCTCTCTCATCTCAAAGTGCGATCACAGAGTTCTTCCAGCTAGAGCATACTGCCCCCCTAATCACAAATAGCAAGAGAGGTAGAGACTTGAGACTGAGACATGGCACATTTGAAAGAGGACAGACACACATATCACAAATAGCAAGAGAGGTAGAGGCTTGAGACTGAGACATGGCACATTTGACAGAGGACAGACACACATATCACACTAGCTGACATCCCATAGATGCTCAGACCCGGGATACGGCTGACAAGGGTTACTATGGCGCTTGTGAGGCGCAGAGCCGCAACTAGGAGGTCACGACAGACTACATGTAACCGGCCTTTGATCACAAAGGGCAGTGTAGCTGTCTCTACTTTCACAAAACTGAAAAATACAGCCAACTTAAAAGATTGCCTTTGTCCACAAACAAAACTCAAAGCATAGAACCTCACTGCATAGCATCATGGAACCATTCAAGACAAGGGAGGCTAGAATGCCCCTACTCAGAAGCATAGAGAGTGACACCTTTTGGCCCCAACACTTGGCGCCCCTTGCAGTATTTATTTAAACTGGTTAGCTCAAAATACAAAGGAACTCCCTTCAAGAGCTCAACCACAAGTGCAACCCAGTACAACGCCAACCCGTGGCTGTGCTAGTGACCAACTCCCAGTGCTATTACTTTGGTTCCTTTCAGTAGACATGCATAATCACAAGTAGTCCAGTCTGACAGCATGAGTCTGACAGCATGTCAAGCAATGCATTGCCCATTTCCAAGCCATTACCGAGCCCAAGGCCAACCACTGCACCCCCAGGAAGAGAGTATCACAACCAGTGCTCCAATCCTCTCCCGGGCCAACGGCAGGGCAATCCAACCCAGCAGGAACTCAGTAGGAATGGCAGTAGCATAGAATAAGAAGAGAAGATGAGAATTCGGCCAATAGAAAGAGCATGTTTCAGCCCAAAACAGCTCCAGAAGTAGGATGAAAAGCGGACAGCAAACTCTGGTAGGAGGGAGCTGCCTATGAGTGTCTTCCGGCACAAGAAAAGATAAAAAAAGGAGAACGTCCAGCAATCTGTAGCAAATCAGACATGAGAGCATCCACCAGAATGGAGTTTTCAGCCCACAAACACCCCCGTTTTCAGTGCGCCTTGCACCAGGCAGGAGTAGAAAGAGAGGCATCCAAGAATATGGCTTCAGAAGAACTTCTGTCGCGAAGAAAGTCGAGAAAAGCTTCAAAAGTGGCCCAGAATGAAGGCGTCCAGGTCCAAGAAGCATGCCAACAACAGAGGGCACCAAGGGGAGGAGAACTGTCGCGAAGAAAGCTTGAAATTCCACTTCAGCCAGCAAGAGGAGAGCTGCAGAAATCCACCATCTAGAGAGTGAAGCTGCCCCTGGTAGGGGAGAAGTCTCAAATCAGCATGGAAAGGCAAGGAAGGGTTCCAGGGGCTTCCAGGGGTGACACCTAGGTGCCACAAGGCAAGCACATAGCCCACAAGCAGACACATGTACAAAATGAGGCGTGGGAATTTTAATGCCTCTAGGGGGGTCAGATGGCATACCATGACCCTAATGCAAAGACACCAATGACCCTAGTTTGTAGGATCTCTAGGGGGTCAATTTTTAAAGAATGACCCCACTGAACCAAACCAATGACCTTAGAAATCGAAACCACTCTAATAGCACCAGGAATTGCACTTATTGCACATGAAATCATAGGTACCTTTTGGGCATTAACTAAGGCCCCTAGCCTGGTACCCTAGGCTAAATTCAGTGATAGTTTAGACACTTCACCATCACCACCACGTCCCCATGACACTACATTTCCAAACAATAGACCGATCTATCACGGGCTTTTTGCCTGCACAGCCTAGCCCATCACCAGGCGCAATTTGACGTTTGACTATGGTGACATTGATGATGATGGCATTGACTATGTCCTACACAATTTTCTAGCATGGATTAGGATGCTCACTTAGTAGCTCCACACTTTTTACTCATTGTAATCAAGTTTTCTATCAATCTCATAGACCCATTGGTCTTTAGTAGACTTTAATAAACTTTCTTTCTTTCTTTCTTTCTTCTCTCTACACAACATGACCGCCCAAAACTAACTTGGGTTGGGACCCCCCACAGGATTTTTATTTCACCGACAAGAGATTGCACAGTACCAAATTATCAGCCAAGCCCTGTCAAAGCTTGGCAAGTGCCAAGTGTCCACTGCCTAGCCGCTATCTCTATCAAGCCTTGGGTTGGGTCTTTCCAAGCCTTCCAACTCCCATGGTCACCCTTAGCTCCATAAAAATAGGGTATTTTGACCCCCTCTTGGTACTTGCAATAGTTTAATGAAGCACACCACCATGGTGCCCATTAGCCGTTAGCTTTTGCATGCAAAATAAACTCTAGATTGATCCTAGTCCCTGTAGGCATCCCCACCAAGCAAACCAAAGTGCACACCAAACATTAATTCTCTGGTTTACTGAGGTCAACCCTCTTTGACCATCGCTAAGGAGCTTTGACTAGAATCAAGGCACCTTAATTATAACCAAACCTTTCCAACCGAGGTTGGACTATCTTGGTTGACTAAAGTCAACCCTCTTGGCCTAAACCAAGTCTCCCTGACCGAAGTCAAGCCTTCTTGACCGAAGTCAAAAATAGATTGTCAAAGTGAAGTAGCAAATTCAACAGTGTTAGATTTTTTGAAATGCTACGTGGTTGACCAAAAATCAGATTGGAAAAAGTACCTTCTGCTCGTGGAGTTTGCATATAATAATACAATTCATACCTCCACAGGTCGTTTGAGGTCATATATGGAAAGATGATTCTGGATAATCTATAAAATACCTTCCCCTGAGGTCCCTTGCGTATAGTATGGTACAGGATCTGCTCTGGCAGAAAAATCTCCTCCAGCTCATCCACTTTTGTTTAATCTTCCATGATTGGTTTGGCAGGCTCTGGTCCTTGATATTTCTTGAGAAGACTCACATGAAAGGCATGATGAATTTTCTAGTGCTCTGGCAACTGCAATCTATACGTCACCTCATTGATTTTGTCGGTGATCTGGAAAAAGCACCCAATCCCTCTGTTGAGGTCTAGTTTCCTTCTATTCTTATCTACAGCTTTCCTTTATTTTTCCTGAGATCTTTCTATGGCTGTCCGCACTTGGCTGAATGCAGTTTGGAGGTCTCTAACATACGCATCAGTTGCATATATCTTGTCTTTGGTCCTCAAGATTAATTTAAAAATTATTCGGCATTGAATGCCAAGTGAATGGATAGACATGTTGTCTGATTATCCACAAGTTTTGGCTATTTACAAAGTGCGCTTTCAGTTGAGGTCAACTGATTAGAAGTTGAGGGGATGTTACCAACCTGTAAATATTCCAAGTAGAAGTACAAAGTTGACCATTTATTTGATCATAATTAAAGAGTTCTTCATAGTGTTTAATTATGTGTTTAATTATGATCATAGAGGATGGAAAGAAAAAGAAAATTCTATCAAATAAGGCTCTCCGGAGTAGGCTGGTCATCATGTGGTCTCTGTCATTAACAATAGACTTAGGCATACCATGGTGCTTGAAAATCTGAGCCAGGAAATAGGATCTGCCTTGATTGTCTTTGTACTCGAATGAAGTAGGCCTACTAGCTCAATCTGTCAATAATAGTCCATATTCCATCATTTCCAGTTTTTGATAGTGGCAAATCAAAAATGAAGTATGTTGCTATCCTTTCCCATGGTCCTTGAGGCACAGGAAGAGGCATCAGTAGGTCAGGTGCCTTCCGTCTATCATACTTGACCTTTTGACAAGTAAGGCATTCCGTAACAAATTGGTGTATATCTTTACGCAAAGCTGGCCAATAAAAATACCTCTCCAAAGCTGTAACATGCGACGGTTATCTGATCATGTAATCATAGCAAGACCTTTAAACCTTTAGCGAGGAGTTAGCGTTATGCACCATAGAGAGAGAAAGGAGATGAGGGTAGAGAGAGAATAGAGACGACAACCAATTGGGTCCCTGTACCCACTAAGGGCCCCTCCCCCATCCCCCAATCAGGGGAGAATTTGCTTTAATACTTGGAGAACTTAAAGATACAAATAGAACTCTTCGAGTGAGCACTGAAATGCCCTTCTGAAGACTACACTATGCACACGTATTGGAAACCCAATGACTTGAGAGGCAACTCCAACCAATACCGAGAATTTAATTGCTTCCACACTGAGACGATGTAGGGCACTTCTGCAAGGCAAGGAAGAAGCTTGTGCCATCCACCGGGATGCAGGGTTACTGCATGAGAGAGAGTGAAAGCTGAGAGTAATAGAAGCTGAGATAGAGCTGAGATATGACTGAGAGATAAAGCTGAGAAGTGAGCTGTGCAAACTACAAAAGAGAACTTCAAAGAACTGACGAAACAGTACCCAAACCTTACTCCGTTTGCTGGTCCAAATCCCCAACTGTTGTGCTGCGTAGACACATTCCAAAAAGGCTGAACTAAGGGCCAAAAGCTCTGAAGGCAGGGAAGCTGAGTGAGAAATGAGGGCTTAGGCCCCCTTGATGTAGGGGGCTGTGGGCTGAGCCAACCAACCAAACTAGCCGACTTTCTAGTCAGCTGGTTTGGGCTGGCTGGTTGGGCCCTTTGCCCCATAAAAGGCAGCCTGGGGAGGAGTGCAGGGCAGCCTATAAAGGCAGCCCTTCCCCAGCCCATTCTTCCTCATTGTCTCAGTCCTGAGGGGGCCCTTCTGAGCTCCTATCCTAGGCTGAGACCTAGACCTACCTAGAATCCTAAGATGGAAACACTAACCTACTATTCCCCAGTGGGCACTAGAGTGAACAAGGACTAACTATCTTACTTGACCTAAGGCTAAGAGACTGACCTACGTAGCTTGTGCTTGACTGTCCCTGGACAAGGGCTCACAAAGGGGTGACAACATACGACAAAATCGCCTATTAGGAAACTAGAATGCAATTGTCAATGTAGCCAGTGTGTCACATTACTTGCGCCCAAGTGCAAGGGTGCATGTAACATTCCCTCCTTAACTTGGCAGTAGGTTCATAGTTTCCAATTAGTCCGCCAAAATTTGTGGGAACTCCTAGAAAAAGTATTCGTCCAACCGCACTACTTCATGGGTACCTCGATCACAGAACTTGGTATAAAACTCCTAGATCCTACGTTACCGACCCATGCTTCCATTTGTGAAGAAGGACCTGCTCTAGCTACAAACCTTCGGCTTCATCAAGGATTTCAGGTTGCTACTCGCCGGAAATCTAGGTAAGAGAAGGTCCAAAATATGGCATGGAAAACATTGTGCATTGTCCAACTGTTCGGTAGTCCTAAACTTCATGGAGACATCATTGATCTTTTTTATAATAGGGAATGATCCAAAGCTCTTGAAAAACTTCTTAGGGCATCACTTGCCCAATTGCTTCAATCTTTGCTTGATGATTCTTAAATACACCCATTGACCCTCTTTATACTGGACATCTCGTCTGTCGACTTGTTGGCCTGGCACATGTACGATGCTTGAGCTTTGGTAATGCGGGTTTTCACTGACTCCGTAATCTCCACCATAGATTACGTGGTTTTGTTGGCTTCAAGAGATGGAGACACCACCTGGTGAGGAGTGATGTAAACCACCTTCCAAACGCCACTTCATAAGGGCTCGAAGAATAGGTATCATTCAAAATCGGCTTGCACAAGCGAAAGAAACTACTCCCACTTTTCATGAGCATCATGACAATATGATTTTAAAATATCAAACGCTATACCATTGTACTTTTCCATCCCTCCATTTGATTGCGGATGGAACGCGCCGAACATCTGCAGCTTAGTACCAAATTTATCAAATAGGGCTCGCCAAAAATTAGATGTGAATTTCCGTGACAACTTTGGTATTAAAAGTCCAAGCGTGGGCTTAATAATGTGTAATTAAACACGGCATGGTACCTAGCACATAAGCGTAATCCGAGATTCAGATCCTCATGCCTAGTGATGCCCTTTGGCTTGGACAGTTCACCCCCCGTGGCATCCCACTGGTGGTTGCAGGCAGGCTGGACGACACCTCTGTATCCTTCTTCGCGGTTTTGGGGGACGGTCGACTCAGGAGAGAGGGTGTGCTCATCGACCCCCTTCTCTCGTGGCAGAGGGTTCGTGTCGTAGGCCTTGTGGGGAAGGATTGGCGGATCGATCCTAGTATAGAGCAGGATCAGTTGCAGTTATGGCGCCTCTGGCTTTGGGACAGGCGGGCCCTGTCAGAGCTTGATTGGGACCCAGGTGAGTGGAGATGGCCAGAGGTTGTGGCAGGCCAGGGGCCGACCCCTTTCTTCGCTTACAGCACGAAGTTGGGCAGGAGAGTTCTCGAGAGTATGCAGAGCCGACCGCCCACCCAGCGGCCCAGTTGGTATGCTCAGGGTATCTCCAGGCTATTTTTGCAGGCCTTCTGAAAGGCCTTGTGGGAGAGCTGGCGGCCGCGGAAGATTTCCTACTTCCTTTGGCTACTCGCCCACAAGGGTCTTCCAGTGGGGAGCTGGTTGCGGTAGATTGGTCAGGATGGACTTTGTCAGATTTGTCATGAGGACGAGGAATCACCAAAGCACTGCCTGTGGAGCTGCACTCGCGCCCAGGACGTGTGGAGGTGGGCCTTCGGGATCCTTACTCGCGCAACACCGGAGTTAGGTTTGATCACCTGGGGTGCGTTTTGTTGGTGCAGCACCACACCAGGCTATCATCAGTTGTTCGAGGCAGGCCCGCAGGACCCCATGTTCCTTATCACACACGGGACTTGGGGGCCGCTTGAGGGCATCCCGCAGCACTTGGTAGAGGCGGACACAGGATCTCAGGAGAGGCAGCCAGTCTGGGAGATTATTAGCAGCATCGTCGGATGGCACATTTGGACCTCGCGCTGCGCGCAGATCCTCGGTGGTACCTCTCTTTCGACTGCCCAGGTCATGGCCGACATCTGGAGCGAGATTATCCACACACTCAGGGGCCAGTGGGACCAAATCCAGGGGGATTCCCAGGCTGGCCGGGAGAAGCGGAGACGTTTCCTCCGAGATTGGGATACGCAAGGCCTCTTCTTCGAGCATACTTCTCAGGGCCTTCAGTGGCGCTATTCACCGCCTCTCTGGCTGTTTATTCACACCCGCCTGATCCCTCCGTGAGAGAGAGCTTTTTGTTTCCACTTAGGGCTGCGTCCGATTTGTGAACGCAGCCCCGTCAGCACTGTTTTTTCGAAGTAATATAATCAGCACTGTTTTTTCGGCAAAAAAAAGCACATAAGCGTAATTTATCCCTAGGCCCAAAAGCATTCCCAGGAATTAAAAGAGTGGTTGTTGGAAAATGATGACGTGGCATTTTTAATGGGCCTCCTAGAGGGCCATGTACCTTTAGTGGCCCCCCTAGAGTTCCAGGTAGCTCTAGTGCCTTCTACATGCTCCTTTGCCATTCCTGGATCTTCCCGGGCCTTCTAAACTTCACATGTGTGGTTTTCTCTCTCATCTTCTCCCTTTGTTGAGATTTTGGACTGGTTTTTCAGCCTCCTTCAACTGAATTCCGTTTTTCTTCATAACTCCTCACCCGTTTGGATTCCTCGATGGCTTTCCCTCTGCCTCCCCTTCGCAGTGATATGCTTTTCCCTCCGTGTGTTTGGTAGAACGGGCAGAGTTGAGTACTTCTTTTGCTGGTCAAATTTGCAAAAGTGGCTTTTTTTTTACCTTTTTGCTTCTACAGCCTCCTAGGCCTCTCCTCTTGCAAAGCTACAGCTTTCTGTTGAATTTTGAGTGGTCCCACGCGCTAGTTGACTGGTTTTTCTCAGTTTTGGAGGACTTTCCAGCGATGAAACTTCTCCAAAATCTTCTCAATGCATTCCTCTCTGAAGCACACCTCTTTTGAGCCCAAGAACTCCCACTTCTTCACGACAGAAGTGCTTCTTTTCGCATTTTTCAGTAGAATTCTTGCTGGTCGGCTCTTGTAAATGCTCTTTCTTCATGCCCTTGCACTCCTCTGTGGCTGAGAATGCAATTGAGCATTGGCTACTATGTCCTCTTGGCGATTGAGGACTTGGTTCGAGTTTTCAAGGCTTGGTGAGTTGTGATTTTGCTGCTGCAATTTCTTTTTGCCATAAGCTATTGGTTGACCTCGTGTGCCGCCTCTTTCTTGGTTCACAGGTGCCCAGGCAGTGCTACATGAGTCATTCTTTGGTTGGGCACTTTGCTGATTTTATTTTGGAGCTTTGAAAAGCTTTGTGAATGCCATCTGGAAACCACTCAAAGAGAGTGCAGCTAGGATGCAGTGTGATTGCATCTGGACAGCCAATGGAATTGCACTCGGAAAAGAGAATGCCTTTGGATTGAGCCTATGGGTTATGTGCACTTATGTGATGGTATTCTATGCTTGAAAGCCTTACGAAGGCTCAGTAAATTGGGGCTACGTGCTCAGTTGCAAGGAAGGTCTCCCACATGCAACTTGTAATCATTTCACTGTGAAATATAAAGAAATATCGAAAGGGACGCCACGGTGTTTGGGGCCAATCGGGTGCACTTGTCTATGTTTGTTGAGCAGGGGCATTCTAGCCTCCATCCCTTTTTCAGTGGTTTTGTTTGTGAACAAATGGTTAAATGCCAAATGGTGATCATGCAATGGTTAATGGTTGTGATATATGCTTTGTGAGCTGTAAATAAGTGCTGAAGTGATTAAAGGTTTAGTTCCACTGCCCTCTGAGTGATTAGAGGCCGGTTTCAAGCTCTCTATCATCAACTAAATATTATTTTCAGCATCGTTGAGCATTCTGCTACAATATGCCATGGGCCTATCCTCTTGTTGTAAAACTGCCCCAATGGCGACATTGCTTGCGCTATAATTACCAGAGATGGATCATCTCAAGAGGCGATCTTCATGACAAGTGATGTTGTGGGCAGCCGTTACAAATCATCAAAGGCTTGCAAAGCTTTGTCAATAACCTGAATCTTTTGCCTGTGTGTCTTTACCTCCTTTAATAAATCTGTAAGAGGGGCTGCGTATGTTGAGAACCCACCCATATGCGAGCTGTAGGCTTGACATAAACCCACAAAAGGACAGAGTCTCTGGAGCCGTCGTGGGGACAACCCAACTGGTTATAGCTTGAATCTTCTCTAGATCTAATCAAATACCTTGAGCACTAATGATGTAGCCCAGATATTGGATCTCCATCAGCCCAAACTCGCTTTTTTTTGCATTGAGGTAATGCTGATTATCGCGCAAAACCTATAGGGTACTTCGTGCATCCTGAATATGATGCTGTGCCGTAGCAGAAAAGATAAGGATATCATCTAGAAAAATGAACAAGCACTTTCCAATATAATCTGCAATTACCCGAGACATCATCTTGTTGAAGGTGGGTGGTGCATTCTTCAGACCAAATGACAACGAACTCGTAGTGAGCTCGCTCTTTCCGGAAAGCTCTCTTTCAAATATCAGCTTCAAAAATTCGGACTTCATGGTAGCCACTCTTGAGATCAAATTTTGAGTAGTACTATGCACCATTAAGTCTTTCCAAGATATTCTCAATGCGGGGCATAGGGAACTTGTTACTTACCTCAAGTTTGTTGAGTATATCAGTAACGCAACTATTGGCTACAGATTTTGTTACTAGATGGGCTGAAGTTAGAGCGATGCTGGACATCATGCCAAGATAGTGGCCGATTTCTTGGTGGAAAAGATTTGTTCATAGTTTGGGTACCCTCTTGAAATAGTGACCGATCATTGCCCTGTCTTCAGAGGGGAGGTTTTGCAGACCTTGCTGTCCAAACTTATCTGAAGCATAGGTTTTCTTCATAATATTATCCTCAATGTAATGGTCTAGTGGAGAAGACCAATGGGACGTTGTGCAACATCATTGCTAAGATGATTAAGAAGAGCAAGGGTGAATGGGAGAAGTTGTTGTCTACAACTCTGTGAGCATATTGTATTACTCATAAGGTGGCCACGGATTTCACCCCGTTCCACCTAGTCTACAGAATAGAAGTAATTTTGGCGATTGAGCTGGAACTATCTTCGTTGATGTTGGCTGTGGAGCACGACTCAAATATAGCACAAGCAATTTCAGCAAGATTGTTTGTTTTGGAGAGGCTAGATGAACATAGGCAAGAATCCTTGGTTTCAAATGCAACGCAGCAAAAACTTATAAAAGCCAAGGCGGATGATAAAGCTCTTGCAGAGAATTATAAGAAGGGTGATATGGTTCTAACATATGACAGCCAGCTTGATCACTGGCTGGATAAGAAGTTTCTAGTGACGTGGGAAGGACATTATGTGATCTTAAAGGCCTTTACAAATGCGACATATAAATTGAAGGAGATTAACAGGAAAATACTTGGGAAGTGGGTAGATAAATTCCACTTTAAGGGATTTAAGACGAGATGACATGTGATGAAAGTGTGGATAGCTCTTATGGTGAAATAATTAACAAATTTTGCTTCTGCCTGCATAGCATGTTCCCAAAAACTTGGCAGCTTGGGAAATATCTTAGAGAGAAATTTAATTTATACAATATGGTGTTCTAGTGTGTGTGAAGTCGAAACCCCTCTTCGCTATGGAGTCCAAAGGAAGATGGGGAACTCCAAAGCTTCAAGATGTGATGAAGAGCTCAAAGACCAAAGGTGTCAAGGGAAGTTGTGTAACTGCATGCGTGTTAAGTTCTCATGTTCCCATGGGGGGGTAGAAGGGTTAGGTTGGTGAAGGGTTAAGGTGTGGCGTAAATAAAAAGAAGAGTATAGTGGATAAGATGGCCAGGAGAGTAGATAGAGGACAAAGATGTGATAGAAGGGAGACGACGGATTGTACACTGAGTTTTTTGAAAAAATGAAATCAAGAGCATGGTGTGCACTTCAAGGGTTTGCATCTCCTTCCCACGCCCTTGCATGCTTCCAATGGACTGAAAATAAATTTTGTGCTGAACTAACAAAATCCTTCATACATACATACATATACATATACATGTACGTATACATACATACATATTTACATGTATATATACATTCACACACACACACACACACACTTTCTTTTTTGTAGAAGTAACTGTCCATTAAGAAAATTATACATTCACACACACCACACACACACACACTGTGTGTGTGTGTGTCAACACGTGCTCCTGGTAGCCAAGCAAGAACCCACTAGTAGTGCACCAACCAAACATCGCCATAAGAAAAGCCTTTGTTTAAGCGGGAGCTTACTATTTGGTGTCGTTATTGGGCACTATGGTCTTTATATCATGCCTGTAACTCTATGGGCACTCCACTATGGATATTTATCATTTCTTTCGTTACTCCCTGCATCGCTCCCTTCAGGACGCAGTGTTCTTTCACTGTTTTTTGTTTTCTTGTACTAGTTGTTCATTGGACCAGCTACCAAATGTTTTCTTTTCAGCTTTTTTAGTGTGTGTGAGTAGTGGTTGTCTCGTTTTGAGAAAGTTATGAATGTACATTCTTTAAATGAAAGATTTTTTAACCCAAAAAACAAAATTGTGTGTGTGCGCGTGCGCGCGTGCTCGCCAGATAGTTTCTCCTACTTGCTTGTCATATAATGCCATTTTCTGATGTAATTGTATGTTCCTTTCCTAGGAAATGCTTATTGTAATATAAAGTTACATGGATTTCACCCAAAAAACAAGTGTGTGTATGTGTGTCTGTGCTTGACAAGAATTACTACAACATGTCTTCTCAGTTATTTCTCCTGCACAAGCTTTAGAGCTGGAGGCACCTTCCATGGAAAGGAACTTTCAGATGCAATTAAATATTGTGGCAGATGCAAATCCCCGGGTTGGGATGGTCTCAATGTTGAGTTTTTCCTTGCATACTGGGATAACCTCAAACATGTTTTGGTGCATATAATTAATTATGCCTGGCAAAATCAACAAATGCCGGATTCCTGGAAGAAAGGGCTTGTCAAACTCCTTCCAAAGAAGTAAATCTGTGAATTTTTGGCTGATTGGAGACCTATAACTCTCATGCCTGTTCTTTACAAGATAATTTCTAAAATGGTGGTTGATCGTATCAAAGGATATTTGCATGATTGACTTCATCCTACTCAATATGGCTTTGTTCCTCGCAGACATAATACTGATAATATTGCAAATGCTTATGTTGGCATAGAATATGCCAAATACACTGAGCAAGATGTACTCTTGTTGCAAGTTGGTATTTCACTAATGGGATTTCACTTCTTAGACCATGCGGTCCTTGGGATTTGGGAAAAAAATGCAGCATGTTATTTATTGGCCATACAGTGATAGTTGTTGGAGTGATCCTCATGGGGAAGCATATGTTGCCCTAAGGTTTCATTGAGGCCTATGATTGGCCTATTGTTGTAGAGCTTGTGATTTATTGGTCCATACATGAGGTGAAAAATGATTGTCTCACAGAGTTCAACAAGTGCAAGGTTGCCAAGTGTATAGAGATGGGTGAACGTGCTTGCATGGCTATAGCTAAGGCGGCTCAAGGTGACAAACTGGAGACTTCTATATATTGGAAGAGACTGCATCGAGTTCCTCCCTTTTCTCCATGCCGCGTGCATGTGTAACATCTTTGATGAGAGTCGCCCAGCACTTGTATTGTCCATAGTCGATTGATAGGGTCCATTCGAGAGTCGCATCTTCTTTGTAATCAACAACAAGGCCCGTAGGCATGAGCTGGATATAGAGTCAAGGTCTTGTCTTTGCATCAATTTCAATGAAGAGTGTTTGCATTCTTTGTGTCGGTATATTTCTTCGCAATGCAAGCATTCGAATGATAACGTAAAGCTGCAATTTCTATATTTGATGTGCAAGTGAATATTCAATTCAGATTTGAGAGAGGGAGCCGTGTGAACTATTGCATGTCTAAAATCCTACAATTGGTATCAGAGCCGAGTTGTTTGAGGGCCTGTGTGGTGCTGAGAGAATTTGAGCATGTCGTAAGTAAGGACGGTGGAAGTCTCCAGAGAAGTCGAGTCTATCTGAGTTATTTACATCAAAACAACGCCCTAAGATTGTCCACAAGTCTTCATGTTGAGATTCTCAGAGCAAATCGCTTGGGAAGTCTGGAATTCTTTGAACAATTAAAGAGAATTTTCGAAGGTCTAGGTTGTAGTTGGCGGTGCTCGATCAGGTTGCAAAAGCTGCGGGTGCCAACATAGGAGATTGATTTGCAGATGGTGAAGAGTGTTTGGTCCATTCTCTGTGTCAATATATTTCTTCACAGTGCAAGCATTCGAATGATAACGTAAAGCTGCAATTTCTATATTTCATGTGCAAGTGAATATTCAATTGAGATTTGAGAGAGGGACCCGTGTGAACTACTGCATGTCTAAAATCCTACAATAGTAAAGCAGCTTGCATTTTATCTAGGGGATATTTCTGAATATTGGACTCTTCAGTGCTCAGTAGGTCAAGGATGTCCTCTTAGTGCACTGCTATATGCGATTGTCACGCATCCAATGCTTCAATATATGGACGGTCTTGTGGCCACATAGACGTTGCATAGTTTAGAAATACATGGCAGTTCTCCAATGAGAACACAAGCCTATGCAGATGATTCATTTTTTACTCTGGAGAATACTAAGACGGATATTCCTCTCTTATGTGTGCTTTATCATTATATTGGCTGGCTGCTAGGCTGCGGATGAACTTTCAGAAGTCTAAGTTATTACCGTTGCATGCTAAAGACTGGCATAGTCTTTTATGGCCTGAAGAAATTCTCACACCCAATCAGTTAGTTCGTCATCTTGGCTATCCTTTGCAGTGGAGGATTACCCGCCGCCAACAAACGGACAGGTTCTTGAGAAATGGAAAAAGAAGTTTAGAATACTAGAAATTGGCCACTTGGCCTTTAAAAGTTCAACTTCAGACAGTCCAGTCTATATATATTCAGTCCTACTTGCCATTCATGATGTTTAATAAGAATGAAATTACATGTTTTATGTCCACACTCGTGGAAATTGTTTGGTGCTCCAAACATGGCCGTAAAAGTCTCAGATTGCTTTGAATGCAATGGATCTGTTCACCAAAAATGCATGGGGTTTATTCTTAATATTCACATCCATAGTTTAGCCCAGAAAGACTGATCAACGAGATAAGGATGCTGACAGATATGCACCAAAGCTTTCAATTCAATGTAGAGGTTACGTCAGAGTCTGGAAAGCTTGTGAACTTCAGGGGAGTTTCAGAAGATGACTTCACCAAGAATGAGTCAGCATGGGACAAGCCATAACTATTCTTCATCAATGGAGTTTCTAGCGATGATATCCATAACTTCATTGATAGAATAGTATATACCACCATTAACAAAGTGGCGATTTGCAACATTGTCATTTTTGTTAATAAACAAGACAAAGAAGCCATGCAGGTTACTCTAGAGCGAGCATATTCATCAAATTTAAAGATCTATAGTGGTGTTTATGTAGTAAAGAGAGGCAAGAGAGAATGTGGCATAGCAATTCAATCTCCTAAATCATTCTTCTTGTGTGTATGCGGAGTCCCAACCTTGATCACTCCTTACAAAAGAACATAAGAGGGAATTCAAATAATTTGAGATTGATGCTAGAAGAGCAAGATATTCCCAAGTCCATACATTATCAAAACAAACCATAAATTCACACTTTTATAATTTTTTAAAACTATAATATAAAACATGTAAATATTTAAATTAACATTGTTGTCTAGCAAGGCAACACATTGCTCCTGTTAGTTGTCACAGATGCTTGGCTCCAACGCAATCTTTGCTCCATCTCTTTTGGCTTTGTCCCAACGCTCGTGATTTCTTGGGTTTTCTTCAACGACTGCAAGCTCAATTCCCCTCGGCTCGTTTTGGAAAGAATTTTTTGCTTTTTGGGATTTCATCGCCCAAACGGGATTTTCATCTCTTTTCACTTGGGTTAGTTATTGGGCACTCTAGACTCTGTGGAAATCACAGAGTCTTTCGTGCTCCCACCTTTCCTACATTTAGTTTTTTTTAAATCTCTCTATAGCAATCTTTCTTTGATTGTTTGCAAACCCATCATATAGATCATGATGTCTTCTTGTCATATAATAAAATCTTCTCGTGATGTAATATTGAGCTCCCCACTTTGGGGACTGCTTTTCATGATACAAAACATTAAGATTTTCACCCAAAAGAGAAAGAAAGTTTATTAAAGTCTTCGGGAGACCGTGAAGGTCTATGAGACTAAAGATAACTGATACAATGAGCATAACGGTGGTGGTCTCAAAACGGGCCAACCAACCGTTTCTACAAAAAAGAGGTTATGAAGGACTATGTGTCTAGTCCTGATACAAAAAAATATGTGTCTACCTCCAGATGATACAATATGGAATCTCTATCATTCACTACATCACGGATGCTCTCTAAGTGTGTTACTATATGCAACAACGACTCGTCTAATGCTTCAATACATAGATCATCTTGTGGCTACAGGTAAGCTTGCAAATACATGGAAAAAAGCCAATGATTGCACAAGCATATGCCGATGATTCCTTCTTCACTCCTAAGAATACTGAGAAGGATCTTTCGCAACTCATGAGAGTTATATCATTGTATGGTGTGATTGTTGGCCTGCAGGTGGATTTTCAAAAATCTAAGCTTTTGCCATTGCATGCTAAACAATGGCATCATCTTCTATGGCCTAGGAAAATTTTCTCGCCTATGCAGCTTCTTTATCATGTTGGTTATCCTTTGGGGTGGATGCTCACTCGCCCCCAACAAAACAGACTGGGTGCGCACAATCTGCAAAAAAAATCAGAATATTGGAAGCTGGCTACTTGGCTTATGCATGTTCAACTCTACATAGTCCAATCGATTTTCGTTGCCTATATACAGTTATGTTTGCCTTTCATGATATTTGGCAAGCAGGACATTGCATGTGTCATGTCCACTCTTAAGTAGACCTATTGGAGGTCGAAGCATGGCCCTAAAAGTAATAGATTACTCTCCATCGAGCACATCTATTTGCCAAAGATGCATGCCAAACTAAATATCCTTAATATTCACTTGCACATTCTGGCACATAAGAGGAAATTGAATTTATGCAAGGTGATCAGCCTTGGGTTGTTATGTGAGTCATTCTTCTGGGACATGTTGATGGCAGAGTTAAGGGATGCCCTTTCGTGTCCTGAATGTTTTCAGACTGGAAAGAAATACTCTCTCATCTTAAAAGGCATGGTCGGAACTCTCTAGATGGAAATCCTTTGCATGCTGAGAGTCTAGATTGGTGTTTGATCATCTGCTAGCCTTGCAGAAGCCCAGACACTCATATTATATTTAGTATAAAGAGATCCATGTTGTAGGAGATGTGCTTGATGGTGTCGGCACTTTGATATTTTTTCCAACAGCAGTCAGACAGGTTGGATTGGACCGCATTATCGATCTCTTTGGCATACTCTTTCTCAGATGCTTCAATGCTTTTTGCAAGCCAAAGCTTGAATTGCACCCTTCACTGCCATGGTCAAGGCTGTCAGCCATTACTATTGGCTGAGATCTTGCTGCCTCCCCCTTGGCTTTCAAGTGATGCAAAACTTATTTGGTCTATGAATCCTCTTCATCAACAAGTTTTCCTATGGCAAGTTATGCTTGGAGTTATTCCATTTGGCCAACTCTTGGCATGTAGACATATTGCTCCTACTACTTGTCACATAAGTTTAACTTTAAGAGAATCCATGGCTCACCTTTTTTGGCATTGCCCGAAGACACGTTACTTTTTAGCAACTTCTCCAGGCACAATTTCCTAGTGCTCACTTTTGGCAAGCAGTTCTAGCTTTTTGGAATCCACCCTCAGAGGAAGGGGTTTGATCTTTTTTTCACTTGGGTTCACTATTGGGCAATTTGGACTCTGTGGAGGGATAGAAACAATAGAGTCTTCGGTGATACGACCCTAGCCAAGTATCACGTCTTCCGGATGTCTATGCAATAATCATTCTTCAATTGTCTATGGTCTCATCAGCTAGATTGTCCTGCACACTTGTCATATAATAACACCTTTTGATGTTGTAACTGCATGTTCCCAATTTGGGGACTGCTCTCTCTAACATATTTAAATCTACATAGATTTCACAAAACAAAAGTGTGTGTGTGTGTTAGAACCAGGATATACATCGTACCTGTGACAACAATCAGGTACTATCAAGGTAGCATGGATAAAGGGCAGACAGGAAACAGGCTGAAATGGTTCCCAATGAGAAATATAGGCACCAAAACTATGAGAGAAGTTTTTTTTTGCTTAATTTCAGATATTTGTTATACTTTTAAACCTGAAGAATGGAAGATACTACTATTTGTATGCCTGTAATTTGCTTGTCCTATAAGAAGCATTAAAGGTTTCTGTTCATGAGATTAAAAGAAAAAAGCATAGAGAGAACAGGCTGTCAAAATATTTTGCACAGAAGTACAACATAGAGAGGAGAGAGGCATCTTACCACCACACTCGTGCTGCACTGAATATTCCTTTGCCATCATAAACAACTACAGTATCACTGTTCCGTATCCCCAAGGAAGACACAGCAGCTGCAAAAGCCATCTCAGATGGCAGCATATGTGGCAGCTGCAATGCCATAAAATAGTATTTTCCAATCCAAAACAAATAATCAACCTCATAAAAAGGATCCTGAATAGCCTCCCCAAACACACAGACAGCAGGACACTTACATCAGAGTTGGGATCCACTATCCCATCAACATCAAAAAAGAGTGCACCTGGAATATGTGACACCTGCATAGAAGCACAACAGTGCACTTCTTATAACCCAATCCTGACAAGAGTCTGCTTCAGTCAAGTGTTGAAGATTCAACTACCAAGCGTGCAATAAAAGATCGACAGCTGGTTCAGTACATAAGCTCCTCAACTTTTACCTTGTATTCTTGGAGAGGGTCTCTCTTATCATTCGGCATGTACCAAGATGCATCCAACACCTATAACATTATCAATCAAATGTTATCCAAAATCCATATGATATGCTTAGACTTTTAGCAGACATATATGAGCTAGTGTGTATGGCACTAAACATGAATTAACGAAATCTAAAAAAATAGAAACTTGAATAGAACATGTCGCTATTCAAAGTAGTAAAAGCTTTTAAGATCAAAAAACAAAATGCTTTGGAGTTGAGCAAAAAATTCATGACCATTTTTATGTGAAATCCAAACAATGATTACAAATCTGTTGGCTCCACAGAGGGAGCCACATGTCAGCCTCTGGTATGGGGTCCCAATCCCGCCCCATAGCCAGGCTGGAGCCTCTCTCTCCTCCCAAAAAATCCCGGGAGAGAGGGTTCAAGGGCTAATATATCCAAGCGCCACTGCCAGCGGCCTCCCCCTTTGGATTAAGGCCTATTCAACCACCATATGTACATGTGTGAGGGGGTGAAGGCGGCCACCACCTCCAACAAAATCAACTGTAAATAGACCAACAAGCCTTCTCCGATTTGTTCATGAATGTAGAATCCTTGACATCTTCACCTTCTGGGAGGTAGTGGACTAATTGATTATGGGCACTTCGTTATGGTCATAGTTATATTATCTCATTCAACCCATGAAGATGCATCACCTTGCAAATAGTCTGGCTGCACGTACAAAATGGGAAGTGAGTACTCTTGGGTCTGCTGGAGCTCTCGACAATTGCCATTGATGATGCGACTAGCTTCATGGCTTCCACCCTCGAAGTCCAATGGTATGGGACGAGGGTGCATGGTGCATAGGACAGGACCCCACTTGGAAGTCTCTAGTTATTTGATTCAGAGACACACAAGCTCACCTTGCGGCATTACATAGGTGGACAAAGCTACCGGACCACCCCCAGATCCATATGGATGAGGACCTCACCCTTGCAGGTAGAGGAGAGACCACCTGCCTACAGTATTACGACACTCCCCGCAAGGAGGGGAAAAGGGCAGTGGTTAAGGATGAGCAGACTTTGATAAGCCCCTGACGAGCATCTGGTGATCCCAAGGCATAGGGGGATGGGTCTATGAGACTCAAAGCACCGCGACCCTAACCTATACCTATAATGGTACCTTGTAGTCAAATCAAGGGAATTTCTCGAAATCATACACAAGACGAGAGAAAGCTTTTTACATAGAGACCCTTCAAAGCCCTAAAGTCAGTGGATACGCATGCAAGACTGCATATCGAGACAAGACTCGGGAGTCAGGTGGAGTTTCTGGATTAGAAGGAGTGGTTGTACTATACAAAACATCTCTCACCACGATCATCACGTCAAGAGTTGACACACATTCCAAACTTTTTGGATTTGGATCCTACGCATCTCTCAAAAGGACCTCGTGTTATTTTCCTCCCCAGACCTCATAATTTGCTAGAGATCTTTGTAAGGAGGCTGAGACCTCAACCATGAAGCCTTTTTTATTTGCACACGCAACACAGATTGATAGCTCAGACCCATGAAAAGATAGAAATGCTAGTGTTACGGTGGACTGTGCGAACCCACAATTGTGAACTGTGGAATGAAAAAATAATAATGTGCAAGCACGTTATAGCGCAGCCCTACATCCAAATATCCTAAATTTCTCGAGCCGAGGGGAGGCCGTCCTTGTTGGGGACTTCAAACGCACAAGGACAGGTAAGCAACAGTTGCCACTTATTGATTGTTGAGCTGGTTAAATTGTGCTGCCGGATGTAGATCTAGATGCGGCAAGAATATCCCGAGTATCCGTGATAAGTGATCCCAGGTCACCTCTTACGAGCACGCTTTCTTGGACATGGACAAGAATACATGACCTTATCATTTAAAACGGTCTACATCGATGGCCTTCCTTGGAGAGTAGTTGACTATCTCATGGGCGATGATGAGTGTAAGACATTACACACTCAATCCAGATTCGAGACCAAGCATCATCTTTCGAGTGACGTGAACACAATACGCAAGTATCGTCGTCTTGTCCGCTGGATTGTTTCATAGTTACCAGAGAACATCGTTCCCCTCATATGGACCTTGGGAATGCCATTTCCTTCATATGGATTTGGAAACGCCATTCTACTCAAGATGACTATTGGGAACACCTAGGGAATGCCAAGCATACGGAGCGGCCAAAGAGTGTCTAGACGACCAGGGAACATTCCGTAGCCCGTTCCACAAAAAATAATCACGAAATGGCAGACTTCAGTTTCTTTTTTGTGCCCAAGATGTGCTAATTGCTTGCCTTTTCAAGGTCTTTTCCTAGTTGCCTGCCATTTGACAATCCATCATCATTATTTTATATATATTCTATAGACTCCTTCACCCTCAACTACTACACCATTGGTGATGTGGTGTTCTCGCTCCCATTCCCATCCCCTTTAAGTTTTATTGTTGTTCCAGGGGGGTTGGCGTTCCGTAAAATAAGTCATCCATGGTTGCATGGATACTATGATAGTGACTATGCCGAAGATCATGAGACCAGGAGATCGACATAGGGATATGCATTTTTTCTTGGTCAAGGTGCTATATCATGGTTGTCAAACAAACAACCAATTGTTTCTTTGTCTTCGACTGAGAAGCAGAATATAGAGCACTCACTACAGGTGCATGTGAGGCTATATGGCTCAAAAGACTATTGTCAGAAACATATTACTTTGATGAGTCAAAGCCAACAACAGACTCCAGGTCAAAGCACACTGATGTCAGAGAGTACTTCATCAGAGAAAGAGTGTTACTTGGTGACATCACACTGCAGCATTGTGATAGCAAAGAGTATGTTGTAGACATCTTTACAAAACCACTCGGTAAGAGCTATTCGAGAAACACCGACTAGCTCTTGGTTTGACGTAGAGGAAGGACATTCCCATTAAAGGGGTGTGATGGAATGTAATGCTCAGTCCTTCTTTAATTCCCCAGAATCATCATCTTGAGGGAAGGCCTACTTCATGATGTTGATCTTGAGGGAAGGTGTTAAGTCACGCTCAACATCATGTGATCACGTGTGCATAGCACCATCATGTGATCATATGTGCATAGCACTAACCTTATTGATGTTCCGGGTAACTATGTTTCTCTTGCCAAAACAAGTAGTGGTTAATTAATATCTTATTTACCAGCAACTCCAAGGACTTCTGGCATAGTTCCTCAAGCAACGAGCCCCCTCTCCTCTCATCGACAAAAACACTAGCACTCTTATGCATGCACATTGTAAGACATTCCCCACCAACCACCACTTGACTACCTTGCCCTCCTCTTGCGCACTGTTCATCACCGGTGACATCAAACACGTAGCTCTAAAGCTACATAACAGCCGGACAGCATATTGAAAACATTGCATATGGACTAATTGCAATGGGCCTGAAAATATTTTCAACGAAACCGTTTGCACCAATTTCCCCCACACTTGGACCCTTAACACGATATACCCCCATTCACAAGACAGGAGATCCCATGAGTGGAAAACTACATGACCATTATGATTGGGCATGTCACGTCTGAGATCTATGCCTCAATGCTCGATACATACATTAGCCAATTTGCAAAGATCCGGGAACTCAAAGATGATGAACAGGCATGCTTTCATGCTGATCATGCAACTTAGACCACAACCTTACAGTCTAAAGCATCATTGAGGAGGCCAGTGCATGGAGACAGAAGGTTTATTGCTACTTTGTGGATGCAAGGCTTTTGATGCAACGGCGTAAGCTCACTTCATTGGACGCTTGCAGAATCTAAGGTACCGTCAAGAGATGATTTGGGCAGTCATGGCACTTTATAAGAGGGTCTTTGGCGGGATTATCCACTATCATCAACTCTGTTTGGCCTCTACATTGACGAACTTGAGACCTTCATTGGGACACTAGGAGGGAAAAGCTCCTCTCTCACCAACTCTTTGAGTCAAATTCTCCTCTATGCATACGATGTGGGCTTATTCTTCCCCTCAGCTGAGGACCTCTAGTGACACTTGGATGCACTGCATACTTTCTATGAGTGACATGACCTAAACGTCAACCTTGGTAAAACCAAGGTTATGATCTTCAACACATCCAAGGCGATCATGCACAGAGAGTAGTTCATCCAAGATAGATTACCGGTAGATGAGTGAGAATCTCAGAGGTGTTTTTAGGTGGTGATCCTGCCATGTAAGCTGTCATTGCACTTTGGCCCATGGCATTAGTCACGTAGCGTGACACATTGCAAGGCACATACTAAGCCTGACATGTTGCAGTATACACATAGCAGCATATGACATGTGGCAGCATAAGACACAATCTCTACAGCTGTCCATTTGGGAAAGGAATATTCCCCTGGCCATATCTCACCCAAACCAGGTCAACATTCTATGCTGAAGGCCACCCATCCTGACTTTCCTTCCTTGGAAAACTTGCCCCTAATTCTGGGTAGGCTTAGCTCTCACAAGGAGCTGTAAAGGAGGGAGACTTTGGGTTCCTTCGCAGCTCTCCTCTCCATTTCCTGGAGTTACCCTCCTCCCTGCAGCTCCTTTGCTGTAAGCCTTCTCCCCTTCCCATGGAGCTACTTCTGCATTCTCTATTACTGCAAAGTATAGCTAATTCTGCCCCCTCTTCTCTCTCTTGAACAGTGAAAACAGTTACTCTACAGCCAGCCTTCAGCCTGTTACAGCCAGCTTGACAGCCTCTATGCTCAGCTAAAAGAGCCAGCTAAATGCAAGTCTCTATGCTAAGCTAAAACAACCAACTAAAGCCAGCTAACTGCCAGCCTCTATGTTCAGCTAAAACAGCCAGCTATTTGCCAGCCTCTATACTCAGCTAAAAAGCCACCTACAACAAAGCCAAGAAGCTCCTGCTCCTGTCTCAAGGGCAATCTCAACCCAAAAAGCTCAGCCTGAGATCTAAGGAAGATACTCATAGCTTTTACCACAAAAAAGAGGAAGGGGGCTAAAGGGCATCCCTGACGAACTGATCTGGAAATCTGAATCCTGTCACCCCTTACCCCTCCAATCAAAACCTGGCTATGGGCTGATCTGTAAAGGGAGGCCACCCCTCTAATACAAGCATCTGAAAATCCAAACCGTAGAAGAGTGCCCTCAAGAAAACCCCAATCTACTCTGTCATAGGCTTTCTCTAAGTCCAGGAGTAGAACTGCCAGCCTCTGCCCGCTTTGCATAGCCCACTCTGTGGCTTCCCTGTTAGAATTATTGCTATAATTTAGCAGTGACCAATGTAATGTAATAAGTAGGTTAGGGGCACTTTTCCCTCACTTAGAGGTTTTTCCCCCTAGCCACAGTTAGTTCTAACTATGGTTAGTGAAGTGATAAGGTTTTCCGTACAGCTACTTCCGTAGCTCCCGTCCGTACTACACCAGCGCCGTACTGCCGTACGCCGTACAACTGACAGCAACGCCGTACGCCATACAAAGTCTCAACTCCCGCCCGTACTGTACCTTCTGCATCGTCGTTCAGCCGCCGTACAACCTGCGTCGACTGATTCCGTATCAGCCTGTACTGTACCTGCACCATACCTGTCTGTACCAGCTCTTCGTTCGTGGCTGCCTTCTCTACAAGACGTACGGACTGTTCCGTACAGTCTTCGTACCTTCCGTACATTCAACGTACAGCTTGGTCGTACATTCCATACTGTTTTGCCGTACAGCCTGCAGCACACAGCTCGTCCGTACAGTACAGTCATCCGTACTTCTGTCGTGCAGTCACCGTACCAATAGGGCCTTCTTGCTTCGTGCATCAGTCGTTTTCATTGCAGGGCCTTCTTCAGCAGAGGACTCTTTGCAAGGGCCACTTTGCACGTGCAGTTTGCACTTTGCATTTTGTGGATTGGACAGGTATTGCAGGCAGATTGCAAATTTATCAAGGTTTTGGGGCTTTCGTAAAAATTTTGGCACACATTGCGAGCAAATTGCAAAGATTGGCCAAGAAATTGGGGCTTTTGCAGGAGATTAACTATTTGGGTGAAATTTGGCTCAATTTCAACTCCAAATTTGGGGCTTTTGTTCAGAAATTGCAAATTTGGGACTTTTAGTAAATTTGCCCCTTTTTGGTTGCAATTTCAAGCCACAAATTGGGGCTTTTGTGTTGGGAGAGCAATTTTGTAGGTTTCAGTTCACAATGCCTTTCTATGAGTGCTTTGAATCGCTTTTGGCAGGTTTTGGGAGAGATTGGATGCTCTGGCAGATTTCTGACAGAGACATTACAGAGATTTGAGTTGCATTTTTAGCCAGTGTTTCGCTGTGTTTTTTTGGGATTTATGCACTCCATTCCCAGCAAGGGAATTCAGATTTGCATTTGCTGTATTTTCTTTCTTAGACATGGCCAAGCAAAATCAGAATGATTTCGGTTTCAGTGGTCTCTCACAAGAGGATAAGCTGGATGGTACCAACTACTCCCTCTGGAGTTTTATGGTACGCAATATTCTGATTTCTCGTAATTTGTGGAACTATGTAAGTGGGGATGAGTTCCGGCCAGCAAATGTAGCACCTAATACCCCTCCCCAACAAGGAGGACGTAGAGGTCGTGCACATGGTACAGCTGCAGCACAAGTTATTGGTGCAGTTATACCTACCACTCCAGAGCAGAAGAGATGGGATTCACGTGATGCTTTAGCTTTGTCGTGTATTTCTCTTTCAGTGAAAAGATTCATCATTCCACATATCCGGTCATGTAAGACCTCAAAGGCAGCATGGGATATTCTGGAGAGCATGTATGCAGCTTGGAATGATGCCAGGGTGTCTTTTTTGAAAAGAGAATTGTCTCATACACATATGAAAGAGGGTGACTCAATGTCAGTGCACCTCACAAAGCTACAGGATTTACAAGAGCAGTTGCTGAACATTGATGAGATCATTCCTGATTCAGAGATGATTACCACTACTCTGAATTCTCTTCTTGAGATCTCAGCTTTCATACCTCGCTGAATTTCTCATTGAGGGGGGGTGCAAATCCTCTCACTTTTCACGAGTTGATAGGACTTCTGTTGCAGGAAGAGCAGACCAGGAAAAACATGGCTTCACGAGCAGGTGAACATGCCATGCTCTCAAAATTCAAGCCTAAAGTAAAGGGACAGGCAAAGACTTCAGCAATCAGCCTTCCAGTGGTTCAAGACAGCCTTCTCAAAAGGCTAAGGGTGATGCAGGTAAGCCCAAGAAGAAGGGAATATGTCATTACTGCAAAAAGCCAGGTCACTACATTGGATAATGCAAGAAAAGGCTTGCAAAAGAAAAGAAAAACAGCTCCGGTATGGCTGTCTCAGATTCAGCTCCTCATGCATCTGACAATGAGCAAGCTACAGCCAACTTTGTGGAGCATGACTATGCCTTCTTGTCTTGCATTTCAGACTCTCAGTTGGCTGCTCGAGATAGTACAGCCACTTGTAATGATGACACTTATGCTTTTCTGACATGCAGTTATGATTCTTCCAAGGATGCATCAACTTTCAGTGTCAATGAGACACATAATACATGGTATTTTGACAGCGGTGCCTCAAAGCATATCACTTCCAGGAAGTGTCTCTTCACATCTCTGCATCCACCACCTGTTGGTTAAAAGGTCACATGTGCCAACAACAACTCCTATTCAGTCCGTGGTACAGGAGAAGTTGAACTTACAGCCATTGATGGCTCAACATTCAGAATTTCTGATGTCTTGTATGTGCCTGGTATCATAAAAAATCTACTTTCAGTGTCCACTCTTAACAGAGCTGGATTTCATGTCATTTGAAGACGACAACTGTGCAGTCCATGATAGAGAGCATGACTATGCCTTGAGATTGTCTGGCACTCTGTTGCGTGGTCTGTTTCAGCTTGACATGTATGAGAAAAGACCAACACATGCTCTTACAGTTTCCACTCCTACTGCTGCTATGCAGAATGCGGAGTTATGGCACGCGAGATATGGACCATGTGGGAGAGGTATAGAAGGTCCAAGGATGCAAGTTAAATAATGGGGAAAGTAGGATGAGGTGGCAAGATTCCTTGTGCCAACCCTCCACTTGTCCTCCTAGATGTTTGAACGTATTATAAAATTGGGAAGAGTGCATTTATTGGGAGAGACCCCCTCTCTTGGCTGTAAAATGAGGGGGCTATTCCTTGATGAGACACGCTCATTCTTGTAAAGCCACCTAGCTAGTACTTTGATTTCCCCCTTCCCTTCCTTTTAAATAAAGCATGGTTTAAGAGGGATGGATCAGTTAAAACTGTTCGAAAAATACAGCTCATACATAGTGATGTCTGTGGTCCCATGAGGACTCCATCATTGGGTGGTCATCTTTACTTTGTCACTTTTATAGATGACTACTCCAACTACACTTGGGTTTATGGGCTGAAACGCAAATCAGAAGTGTTTATGGTCTTCAAACACTTTGCAGCCATGGTTGAGAATGAATCCGGACTCAAGATACAGACACTACGCACTGATAGAGGAGGGGAGTACTTATCTGCAGATTTTGATGCTTTTTTGAAAGACAAGGGCATTGTACATCAGCTTACAGTGAGGCTAACTCCTCAGCAAAATGGGAAAGCTGAGAGAAAAAATCGTACTCTTATGGAGATGGACAGATGTATGCTGAAAAGCAAAAAATTACCTCACAAATTTTGGCTTGAAGGTCTCATGTGTGCCAATTATGTTTTCAATCGGGCACCCACAAAAGCTCTGAAGACCAAGACTCCCTATGAAGTTTGGCAAGGGAGAAGCCTTCTGTGGATCATTTCCGTGTCTTTGGATGCCTTGCATATGCTCATGTGCCTTTTCAGTTCCGGCATAAATTGTCTGATAAGGCAATCAAATGCATTTTTGTTGGGTACAGTGCAGAAAGCAAGGGGTACCGTCTCTACAATCCTGTCACACGCAAGATCATTGTCAGTAGAGATGTAATATTTTCAAAAAATTCAGCTCACACTCAAGCTGAATTTGATATGCCTTCTTCTTCCGGTGATGTCTTTGAAGGGTTACTACCCATTGCCTTGGGTTCCCCAGCTGATATACCTGATGAAAATCAGAATTTTCAGATACCTCCACATGCTCCGATTCAGACACAGGATGTCATACCACCTCCACAAGCCGTGGAAGAGGTTGTTTAGCAAGAAATTGCAGATATACATGCAGCAAAAACAGTCCCAAATTGGCTGTTACAGACTCTCTGGAAGAGTAAAATTGATGCTCCATTACCTAGCAGAACTCGGAGTGCAGTAAGGCATGGGGGAGGTGCTCTTTCAGTTGAATCAGTTTATGCAGGTACTCTTCTTGATGAAGAGGAACCTGAGACATTTGAAGAGGCACACGATAATGTGCATTGGATGAATGCCATGCACGATGAGTTGCAGTACATTAAGAAAAATCAGACATGGGAAGTTGTCGATTTGCCACGAGGTAAACATGCCATAGGTACACGGTGGGTTTTCAAAGTTAAAAGAAAGCCCGATGGCACCATTGACAGGTACAAGGCAAGGCTGGTCGCAAAAGGATATGCTCAGAAAAAGGGCATAGACTATGAGGAGACTTTTGCTCCTACATCCAGAATGACAACCATCCGGTCAGTTATTGCAATGGCTGCAAATTTTCAGTGGAATGTTCATCAGTTGGACATAAAAACAGCCTTCCTTAATGGAGACTTGTTGGAAGAGGTTTATGTCAAACAACCTCCAGGCTTTGGAATTTCAGGAAATGCACGAAAGGTATGCAAGCTAAATAAAGCTTTGTATGGGCTGAAAAAGGCCCCACGTGCATGGTGTGCAAAGATTCATGCCTTTCTGACCAGCAAGGGGCTGCACAACAGTCCAACTGAAAGCACCCTCTACATCAAGAAGGATGGGGGGGATATTTTAGTCATCATTCTTTATGTAGATGACTTACTGCTCACAGGGTCAAATGAAGATAATATTGCAGATTTTAAAGCTAAATTGCAGACCACTTTTGACAAGTCAGATTTGGGGCTGCTACACTTTTATTTGGGGATCCAGTTCACCCAAGAGCAAAGTGGCATCGGTATTGAAAACCCTCCACAATGTGATCCTCAATAAAATCTTCAAAGATAAGTGACCAACCAGCACCATGAAAACATTGTGTATACATGCATTCAAGAATCACCCTTGTCACAATTGGAAGTGCCCATAACAGCTTCAAGATATTGTACTCTTCATCATTTGCATAGCAAAAGAAGTTGAAAGCATTGAGAATCACCACTCCACTGTTATAGTAAAAAACTACCCAAAGACTCAACTCTTCTTCACACCAAGCTGCCAGTGCATGAAACAATCCCCAATCTATCATTGTGCCTACTGACGGCATTGTCAATTCACCAACATATTCAAGAGTGCAAACATAAAGGATATGACCATGATGACCGTGCGAATAGCTTGAGCATCACCTTCACAATCTTCCACTTCTCTTAAACGGGCTGCAATCTCTTCTAACGAAGTTCTTTCAGGCATCTTCTTTATACATCAGAAAACACATGCCTCTTCTAGGCATAACATGAAATCAAGTACACCCGAGACCGTTTAGTAAGGTGGGATGAATCCAATACCAAACGTACCCGGCATCTCCACAAAAAGATGTGACATGAAGTTGGGGGTAATAAACTTCACGCACCTCTTCACTTCCTACTGCTTTTGAGCTGAGTGATAGAGATAGTCATCACTAGGAAAGAGACATTATAAAGAAGCTTTTATACCAAGAAACCACACCATACTATCCTCCCTTACATAAGAATGAAGATGATAACATCCCAAGTGATGTTGTACTCAAGCCTAGGGAGAAGGAAAGGATCAGCGGAGGCCATACCACTGCCCCAAATCTCTATTTCATTGCAGCCACCACTTGGTCTCAGTCCTCCTTGGTAGAGTCCGACAAGGCCTCATTCCAACTCAAGGCTACACCTTCAAGAAAATCAAGCAAAATCTCCGCCTGATCCTTCATGGACCATCCAGAAAACCGGCATCCTTGAACAAAATCTCAAAGATAAGACTCCAAGTCTTCCCCTTGGGTCCCTCGAAACACTAGAATCTTCACCATGATGAAACACAAAAAGAAAACACCAAGATCCAAATAATATCCCAAACAATATCCCACAGAGCCTTAGTATACCAAGACCAACTTATTATGCATAACCAACTTATTATACCAAGACCAACTCAATCCAAGTATGTGCAAAAACTCTTGGACAGATTCAACGTGCAGGATTGTAAGCCCATAGCTACTCCCATGGAGCCGGGGCTGAAGCTTACAATGCATGAAGCAGGTGAATCATTTGATGTCACACTCTACAATCAGGCTGTTGGAAGCCTCATTTATCTCTGCAATACACGACCTGATATTCAGTTTGCAGTTTCTCAGGTGAGCAAATATATGCACAACCCAAAGACTATGCATTGGCAGGCTGTAAAACGCATCTTCCGTTATTTGCAAGGTACCAAGTCTTTTGGCTTGATGTTTCCTAAGGGGGGTGACTTGCAGATGCATGCCTACAGTGACTCAGATTGGGCTGGAGATTATGACACTAGGCAGTCCACAAGTGGCAATTGTTTCTTTTTGGGCAAAGCTTGTATTTCTTGGTTGAGCAAGAAACAATCTACAGTGGCTACCTCTTCATGTGAAGCTGAGTACAAGGCAGCTTTCACAGCGATAGTTAAATGTGTTTGGCTGCGTCGTTTACTTGCTAATCTTCATCTTTCATTGGAGGGTCCTTCTCCAATTCTCACTGATAGTCAGAGTGCTATTGCTGGCAAAGAATCATGTGTTTCATGCTCGCACGAAGCACATTGAGGTTCACTATCACTACGAAGTTGCATGCAGGAGACATAAGCATGATCTATGTGTCAACACATGACAGTCCTTTTGGTGATTGATCATTTCCTTGTACATGACATTGGCACTGCAGGAGGGTGTTAGAATTATTGCTATAATTTAGCAGTGACCAATGTAATGTAATAAGTAGGTTAGGGGCACTTTTCCCTCACTTAGAGGTTTTTTCCCCTAACCACAGTTAGTTCACTAACTATGGTTAGTGAAGTGATAAGGTTTTGTCACTTAGACAAAACCCATCACTCCATTCAGTTGTAACACACTCATCTAATAGCAACTACGTTTTTCAGCTCTCACACTCTCCTGCTCTTGTTCTCACCTTTGCTCTCTCTCCCATTCTCACATTCCCAAAAGGAAAAGATAGTATCAAAAATGCTCCTGCCATGCACAAAGCCTGTCTAAGTATCATGGATGAGGTCTAGAAGAAGGGGCTGTAATCGGATGCTGATCGCCTTGGCAAGGATTTTGTAAAGAGTGCCCAAAAGAGTGATGGGTCTCCAATGGGATACAAAATTCATGTTACCACCTTTCGGGATAAGGTAAATGAGTCCCTCAGTCAGTGAGTCAGGCATCTCACCCGAGTCCCAAATGCCCTGCAGGGCTGAAGTAATATGATCACCTATCATATCCCAAAAGGCTATTAAAAAAGGAGGAGTAAGACCATCGGAACCAGGGCATTTGCCCTTGTGAAGGGCGGAGAGAGCAGTCTTGAATTCTGTGTTGGTAAAGCGTGCATCAAGTGAGCATAACATTTATGAGGTGACCAACACAGGTAAACTCTGCCAAACTTCATCTCTAGCCACATCTCTGGCCTGTGTGTTAGGATCTGCGAAAAGTAGGAAGGCATAGAAAGCTGTCGCTAAGTGCATGACGGTCTCCGAATGGGACTGCAAAACGCCGTCAGAGTCAATAAGCTACCTGACACTCTCTACTATGTCTGGGACCAAGTGTAGAGAAAAAGTGTTTATTGACTCTCCCTCCTATCTGTATCCAAAAGGACTCCCGTGCATGGAAGGCATACTTTGCTCTCTGATCAAGCAAAGTCTGCAAGTGAGCCCTTGCCGCAGCAAGGTGCCCCTGTATCCAAGCATCTGATGGTCATCTCTACTCCTCCCTCTGTAAGACTGCCAACTGCCGGCAGATACAAATCTCCCACCTGAGTACCTCACCTCGCCGAGCACTAGCAACGGAGTGATAAAAGTCGCTGATACTGGTAAGTGATGTGGCCACATGGGAAGGACCAGCCACCCCCCTGCATGTGAGAAACCCAGATCTCCAACATTGCCTCTGTGAGAGCCTCATCCGTGTATAAGGCATCAGGGATCCTGATACTATGAGACCGTCCTCTCAGATGAGGCTCTGAGATGGACAAAACTACCGGAAAATGATCTGAAGTGGAAACACTAGGTGCAATGAAAATTGTCCCCCCTCTATCAAGAGCCCAGTCACACACATAGAATCTGTCAATCCGAGCATGGATAGGCATCTGCACCCTATGGTTCGACCAGGAAAACAAAAGTAACTGAGACTGAATATGAAATGCATCATCTGACCAAACATCTCTGCCACTGAACCTGAACAAGAAGGCATCCAGGCTGCTCTCTCGAGGGAGTGGATACCACCTTCTCTGCCCCCTTTCTTATCAGAAGGTGCCTCAACCATGTTGAAGTCACCTCCAATAATCCACGAATCCGCAACATCAGCCCAGGAGAGCAACTCTTTCCAAAACAGAACACGGTCCCCTTTGTTGTTCGGAGCATAGAGGTTGGGGAAACCAACCTTACATATGTCAATCAAAAGTAAAACCCACTAGGCCCTGGAGGGGGTTATGGTACCGTGTCCAATGACCAGAGGGAGAATAGAATCTAAAACTGAAATGCATGTACCTCCTCTGGTTCCCAAGGCAGGAAGCCAAAAAGTCTGGCCTGAGAGTAGCTTACCTGACTTGGAGCAATCTCTGACATCCAGTTTGTGTTCCTGAAGAAAAAGAATGTCAAGGGAACCACCTGAAACACCTGGATGGAGTTGATGCCTGATCAGCTGTCTGCGACGGCGATGAGGGATGCCGCCAATCCCTGTATATTCCAATTGGCTATCCTCATCGGCGGGAGGAAGTGGGTTGGAATACCTTACCCGACCTGGTGGCGGAAAAAGAAACCTCTACCGGAGCTGACCTCCTACCATACACACGAGGTCCAATTCTAGAGACTAAACACAAGATAATATATTATTATAAAATAAGCATTGTAGAAGCTCCCTAATACAACACACTTGAATGTGATCATTTTAGTAAATAGAAGCTTTGGAGTTGTCCTCTATAAACGTTTTGCTGTAGCATCATTAATGAATGGTGTGTCATATCCCAATTGTTGAGCAATGTGCATGCCCTCCATGTCTTTCAAAGTAGACACATGAGTAATTATTTTCGACATTGACAATTTTGAGGTACTTAAGTAATAGATGGATAACAACAAATACCTATGGATGGGGATTTTGTGTTGGATGGGCCTTTGGTACTATACATCACGCCCTTTTTGTGCTCATCACCTCTGATGTTGGAGTTAGCTGAAGAAGTGTCATGCTCTCCTTCACTATTGATTGTATTCCATTCAAGAATTACATTCATACAACGGGGATACAAGTGTGCCCGAATTTCACTCGTTGTTGACGAATCTCTCCAAGTCTGGTCACCTCACACACATCCTTAGCTACATCCAGATGAAGCAAGAAGACTAGTAGCTCTTCAATCAAAACTGAATCCTCATGATCACAACTACAGGGATAAGACACCCTTTATATGGCCTATCATCTAAGAGGACAATCCTATCACGTTTGCAAATATCAGTCCATTGATTTCAAACAAATGTTAGAGGCTTAAGCATTACTTCTACTCCCCTCTTATTTGCTATGTATATCGTTTTCCTTAATGTATGTAGCATTTTCCTTGGCTCCACACCATGAAAAAATGTACTCAATGATTACCATAACATTCTTGTGCATAGCTATTGGCCAGATGCCAACTTGAATATTCTTAAACAAAGTGTGTCAAGAAAATGCATGCACCCCAACCGAGTACCAACCATTACTTGTGCATGCGTAGACTTTCACAATTCTTTGACTTCAAGAAGCAACATTGCAAAAGAATACCATTGAGATTCAATACAATAGACATTGGACAATTTGGCTAAGTTTATAATCACTAATATATTGATTACATAGATTTCTTCCATTTGATCTATTACACACCTACATGTAGACCCCCTTCAGTACGAATGTGTGTAAATCAATACCCAATGCAACATAACATTTAAAGGACTGGATAATAACACACTCCATAAAGAATCATAATTTTACTAAAACATCTTATGTCTTTAAATACATTTACCATGCACGTAGAGATATAGACAAGTTAGGAAAATATCAAGTAATCTATATGTCATGGATTAAATATTTACCATGCACGTAGAGATATAGACAAGTTAAAAAAATAGCAAGTAACTCATGTCATGGATTAAAATTTTGATTATGTGGTCAAATCTATTATTTTTTAATTATAAATTATTAGTTGTTTGGATTGAAAAAAAAAATCACTCTCATTAAGGTTTGTTTTGGACAAGGCTTTGTGATTGTGTAAACACCATCTCACCATCATAAAGATTTGGACACATGGTCAAATCTTACCTAGTCTTTGTAATTGTGTGGACACCATCTTACAAGAAAAAGAGAGAGATCTTACCATGTGGTTCAATGCTTTTGCCAAGAAAACCTCTAAGACTTAAATTGCCCTACCACACTTTGAGTGGAAAGTTTTGGCCATATGGTCAAACTTGAGCAGAAATTTTTTGCACATCAATGTCTGCATGTGGTCAAATTTTTATGCCATGTGGGTTTAAAAATTAACTTGGTTGAGAGAAAAGCATTGAAGTAAATGTAATGTGACTAATCACATAGACCATCATGGAAATGAGATAACTAAAAATATAAGACAACACACTAAAAGATTCAAGATTTCTAATATTCAATTTGTTATTTGTATACAAAGAACAAAAGCTCAAACATATTTATTGTCTTTCATTTTCTCTTATATAATAAACCCTTTAAAAAAATTTCTGCTTCTTGTTCATCTAGCATTGTCGAATTCGGGTTTTCGGGATTAACAAGATCAAGCATGGACTTTGAATGTACAATTTCATGTGCTATCCAACAACGAGCTTCAATAGCTCTTTGCTCATGTGTGTTGCATACCACAGTGATAGTTTTTTTTTATTCGCCGCTGCAATAGCTTAAGGATCACCATTAGTGCATATGTCAAACACAACTTCATGCTCCTCTGTGAATGATTCTATTGTGTTAGTGATCAACGTTTCTTCTTCTTCATTAATACCCTTGCAACCCTTACTTCCTCTTCAATGCCCTCATCATCCTCATCATCTTTAACCTCCTTAGGATCAAAACTATTTGGCTTGTTGGCATTGTTCACGTAACACTCAAGGGTACTAAAACTCTTATCTTTGCTAACAAGTGCGGATGTAACATATGAATCAATGGACCCACTAGCAAAAGTATTAAAGGTCGGTATGAAGTCAACACTCCCTCTCAACATGTATGTACCAGAGACCTCCTCATGAGTGTCTTCCAATGCAACCATTTGTCTATGAGTCATGAACGACAACAATATAAATTGCTTTGAAACGCTTGTTATTCCCATCATTCACTTCAATACCATCTTTAACTTAGAACCATTCCACATCATCGCACCCACACCCTGTGTTGCATCCAACACAACTACACCAATAGTAATGCGTTCTTTATACACATTATGTATCAAGTCTAATTCTTCCAAGTTTTTCCAAACCACATATACTTGCCATTGCAAATCAAAGAATTCATGCTAAGGATTATGCTTTATGTCCACCATAAAATTTACAATGTCTTTGATACTACTAGGCAACGGACCTGCATCACTACGGTAGAGCTTCTTCCATATCCAATCACCACAAGCATCCACAAACTTCGAATAAATCTTGTCATTGATATCATAGTCTATAACTAGCTCATGCCAAGGTTTGAGTATGCCACTCTGCGGTATCAAGCAATTGAAAAGAACCGCTAGTTCATCTTCTAGTACCCTATCTTGTTTAATCAACCTAGCCTTTGTCTCCATATCAAGTTTGTCTTTAGAATCCCAATTGTTTCTTAAAAGTAATATAGTGTCATGTCTGATCTCTTTTTGCAATGAGCTATCTTTAAGTCCCATCAAACAACGAAATATTGATTGTGAGAGCTGACTTTTCTTCTTTCCTAAGCTCTCATCTTGCTCAAGCTTGGCGTATCTCTTCATAATATCAACCCAACCATCAAATATCTCCTTAAAACTAACCACCATGTGACTATCTCTTTGTGCAAATCCCTCCCCTAGATATTGCACAAATATCTACAAAAACAAACCTTAGTGTTAAGACAAGTGCCAAATCTCAGAGAGAGATTTGGACTCACAAATAAGATGAGAAAGAAAGAAAGAAAGAAATTTTATTAGAGTCTTCGGAAGACCGATGGGTCTATGAGACTGAAAGAAAACCTGCTATAAATCACAGTAAGGATGGAGCTACTGAAACGAGCATCATCACCCATGCTGAATCCTAAGTCTGATCATACATAATCAAATCAAATACATCTAGATGTAACAATGAAAAGAAAAGGACTGCAGCGGAGCAGAATCCTCCGTCTGTCATGTCGCCCAAGCTGGTGCATAGCCGATGATGGGACACTGGTGCCCGTCAAGGGGTGTTGTACGTCTCGGTCTCCTGGACGAGGCTCAACGCAAGACCAGAGCCACCGTTGATAGGAAAAAATATGTATCAAGTTTTTGAGCACTGTATATAGCTGGGGGTAGGCACATAGTTCTACACATCTAGGGTAGGTGTGGGCTTTGGGCATTTGTGAATTTTTCGTTCACAAGAATGATGGACTGATGTATAATTTTTTGAGATAATAAAGTATGTTTTGCAGGGACTTCATGGGAAATGATGAAATCCAATGTGGTTGTACCAGACTTCCAGAGCAAGGGTGTCTGGTGTGGGGTCAAGTGAAATGTTTTTGGGGTCATGAAAATCAAGTCATGAAGGTTTTTTCAATTTTATTTTCTTGAGTCAATTTACATGTTACAGGAATTTGATATGTTCTGGTATCCATGTCAAGGTGCTTTTCATGTGTGTGTACGGGGGTACATGCAAGTCTTAATGTGCATGCTAATGTGTGTGGAAATTGTGCGACTAAAGGTCCAAAATGTGCATTTAATGTGATTTGGGAGGAAATGTCTTGAGAGTGGTAAAATGCCACTGATGAGGTGGCAGATTAGGCTGAGGTGGCTGGACTGATTAGGAAGGCATCATGCTCATGCAAAGGTGGCTACGTGATGGATGAAGGGATGCTTCTAGTCGATGAGCTGGACGTAGATGAAGGTGACAACTTGCAGGAGGAGGATCGCGGGCTCAGGAGCACTCAGGCATGGAGAAACACTGCACCGGGGGGTGTATGCTAGTCGTATGGAAGATGCCTAAGGGTAGCCTTGCATCGGGTGACATGCGTGGGTTGAGGGCTGGAAAGAGCTGTACGGGCTTTGTACGGGCTGCAAAGGGGCTTTGTACGGGCTGATGCAGGGGATCGTGTACAGGAGGAGCAATTGAATGCCAACTAATGCTGCTGATACGGCGACGTACAGACGGCCATTAAATTCTACGTACGGGCTGGTACAGAATCTCAAGCGTGGGCTTGTACGGGCTGCAATACGAGTTTGTACGGGCCTTGATTGCTGATTGGTATGGGCTGGTAGTATGGTGCCTTGATTGCAGGCTGTACGGGCACGTACGGGTCATTAAAGATGTCTTCTATGAGCTGTACGGAGGATTGTCGTCATTAAATGCAGGCTGTACGGACTACTGTGCATGGTTGTACGGGGTGTAAGTACCTGCTGTCGTACGTATGATTGTACGGCTGCTTGTACCGTGAACGTACCTGCAGGTTTACAGATGATTGTACCCGCTAGTTCTTCTTTTGGACAGCTTGTGGGCATGAGGGTCATAGGCTGGCCGTTGCCTCAAGTTGTGTACTCATGGTTGGGAAGTGTTAAATACTAACTACCTGGGAGTGAGCAAAGCAATGATTACAAAAGAATGCACACAGAGGTTATGCTTGGGGGTCTTGCTGGCCATTGAGCAGTGGGCTGTGGGTTCATAGTATTCTGAGGCTGACTGTTTTCTGAGTTTTTTTGGGGGAAGTTCAGTTCTAAGTTCAGTCTGTTTCGGGCTGTGTAGTCTTTCCCCTCTTTCAAAGAGTCTGTGTGTTCCTGTGTGTGTGTTCTAGTCAGATTGTGTGGGAGATTGACTTGTTATTTGTGTGCTCTGGATATCTCCTCTGGAACCTG
The DNA here is from genome assembly GCF_047967505.1 of Dipteris shenzhenensis. Classification (NCBI taxonomy): domain Eukaryota; kingdom Viridiplantae; phylum Streptophyta; class Polypodiopsida; order Gleicheniales; family Dipteridaceae; genus Dipteris; species Dipteris shenzhenensis. The sequence goes on along the minus strand of NC_141617.1, from coordinate 21,476,610 downwards.
GTTCATAAGCTCATCATCTACGAGCCCACATTGCAGCTGATCCCTATGAAGTCTCACCTATCTGACATGGTGAAGTACATAACTCCTGGTTGTCTTCCCATTTTTTTTCTTATCACCGTGACTCCCGTGGGACGTATCCTCGGTCTAAACAATGACGGGAGGTTCCCCAAAGTGATCTATGTGTCCCCTCGATGTCTCGTGTGTCGTGCAGCCGTCGTCGGGTCGGGGTCTCTGTCACATCTGTGGCTAGAGACTAGACGATCAATGTCACTCAATGGGGAGAACTATGTGATCCTGCTCTAAGAGGTGTCTGATGATGTGGCCAAGCCCCATGGCCGCCAGCCCCCCCTCCCACCCCCTTCGCTCCCATCCCCTTCCCTCCCACCCACCTCCCTCCTCGCCCCGCCCCCGAGCTGGCCCGTGGCCGCCAGCCGCTCCTCCTACCCCTCCCACCCAACCCCCTCCCCGCTCCCGAGCTGGCGGCGCGGCCGCCAGCCCCCCCTCCCACCCGCTTCCCTCCCACCCACCTCCCTCTTCGCCCCGAGCTGGCGGCTGCTACCGCCAGCCCCCTTCCTCCCCCTCCCCCCTTCCTCCCATGGGAGATACAGTCTCCCTTCCCCCCCTCCCTCCTCCTTTCCTTCCTCTACTCAGCCCCACCCTCTGCCTCCCTTCCTCCTCCCTTCCCTCCATCCTCTTCTTCTCCTCCCCTAAACCTTTCTCTCTCTAGTTCCTCTCTCTTCAAATTTTAAAAAAGAAACTAGAAAAAAAAGTTTGCAAGTACCTGAAAAAAGTTTGTAAGTTTGCTCTTTCTTGCTTTCTTGCTCTTCCTTCCTTGCTCGTGTCGGACCCCCTCGTGAATGAAGGCCGCGAGGCATCTCTGATCTGGGTAGGCGGCGAGGAATCTAGAAAGGAGCCCGGAGCTGCTGTCTCTAAAGAGGCAGTGGTAGCGACCTCGGATCTCGTAGTACACTGGGCACCTGAAAATAAAATGCTCCTCCGACTCGACCTCTCGACAGTCGCACAATATGTATAAGCGATGCTCCCTAGGAATCCCCTCTGCTTTGCCGCTCTCTATGCAGAGGCAGTGTGATGATACCTGAAACTGTCCGATGGAGATCCGTAGTGAGTGAGGCATATGAAGCTCAGTGTACCCCGGTGGTGTGATGAATCCCTCCTCCGAAATACGAAGACAGTAATCTCTGTAGAAACTCAGCTTCACTGGAAGCTCCCTCGGCTCCAACCAGATCCTAAAGGTGTGTAGCTACAGGAGATCCTCACGAATGACCTGGTTGGTGTGTGGCCCAATCGGGATGGTGGGTAGGAGTACTGGAGGGGCATCTAAACTTTATTGAAAAGGAGGTATCCTATCGAGAGAAGATGTAAAGATTAGTGTAAGAAACATTACCTCCCACGGCTACCGCAATGGACTATTCTTTGGAAGCCCTTGGTGTGGTTTTGCTGGAGACCCCAATACTATCCATTGATCTCTCAATTATTAGATTCCTTTAAGGTACATGGTGTGACTCCAAGTTTATCAGGCGCGAGAGCTCAATACACATCTCTACAGAGCAATCAACAAGTATTCTTGAATTCCTAGTAGCATATAGGTACCTCTATAAAAGGTGGTGAAGTTTCTTTGATATAAAGCTTTGCATCAAAAATGGAATGCAACCTCGATATAATCCAGAGGTGCACCTATTAGGTGCTTGCAGTGGGACCCATGAGAGTGGGAGTGGATAGATCATGGGCACCGAGAGAGGGGGATTCCCTTCTTTCATTTCACGGTTGGTAATGCCAGGAGGTTTCAGCTGAACAGTAGGGGTTGGATTCCCTCCAAAGCCCCCCATTGGGAAAGCTTCTTCATCACCGCAGATTTGCGTAGAAATTTCTGGAGGAGGCTCTGGAAATCCCTCAGAAATAGAAAGATCACTCTTTTCTTTTGGCTTTCTATTTATGGAGGGATTGCAGTGAACCTGTGGAGATCAAGGTTTGGGGCTGATTCCACTTGACCTCTTTGTCATTCTGCAGAGGAGTCAGTGCGACATTGCCTTTGGGACTGCAGTCAGGCGAGGACTGTTTGGAAAGGGGTTGCTCGGATACTCAGCATCTTTCACACTTCCCCTTTCTTCATGACTTGGGGCTCGGTTGCATGGTTATCTCTTACCGGGCCCCAGGTATTTTATGAGGGTGAGCCTTCTTCTTGGGCACTCTCGGTCTGCCGGCAGGTGATAGAGCCCTGCTCTCTACAGGATGTGCCACTTACTCCCTTCAAAGCTTCTCATGTTTCAGTGGACACCTCTTGGGAGATTTTGGCTAGCATTTCCTCTTGGCACATTTGGAGAGCCAGATGTACTGAGGCCTTGGATGGCACACGCATTAATGGATACAATAGCTCTTTCCCCATCACCTCCCCTAGCATTTTCATCTCCTAACTATCTACATGTTATATCATTTCTCTTGGAAGGAACCAACTTTGTGGGTTGTGTACCACAAAAACAAGTACCTGAAGACAATTTGAGCATATGGCAAAGCGTTTGATCATATGGCTAGTTTTTGTAACAAAGTCCTTATGAGTTAGTAGTTCTAGCCACAAGGTCAAAACTTTGTCGCATCTTGTTCATGAGGTAATTCCCCAAGGACAAGTTTACAAAGTTTTAGCCTTGTGGCAAAAACTCTGTGGGTTGTGTATCCACAAAAACAAGAACAAAAGAAGGTTTGAGAATTGTAGGGCAGCCTCTACATGGCTGCCATGTGTCCAAAGGAAGCGCCGAGTACGGGGGGGTCCCATTCCCTCGCCTCCTAGCCACGCATATCTCCCCACTTTCCAAAAAGAGTCGGCTGGGATAGTGGGGAGGGTCTGAAGCCATCTTTATATCCAAGGACCCACAAGGGTCACCATTATATATGGGATTTCTATCCCCACTTTCCACGTGTCACCTACACGTGCCAAGGGCCTCTTAGCCCCTCTAATATTTACATTTTTTACCAAGGTGCCACCATGAAACAATCACAAATCTAGAAGGAAAATATGCAGCGCAAAAAAAATATCAGTAAGCTCAAATCTCCCAACCTGGAACGCGCAAACAAAATACAGATGTAGTGTAGCAAGGATCTTTTGTAGCAAAATGTGTTAATGCAACAACACGTAAAGAAAGTCAAAAAGGTTAGTGCAGCTGCATGTAATAGAACTCGAAGGCAACCTTGGAGTCTCACACCTACCACTGAATCAGAGAGGAAATATGTTTTGCTAAAGAGACTATAAAACTGAAACATCAACTACGAGCACGACATAAGACAACAAGGCCTCAGCTAAAACATTGCAATAATTTTTCATCCAAAACTCGTTCCCACGTTTTACTTTGCCTCGAGGGGTTAGGAGCACACACCAACTCCCATTTCTAACACCCCTCCATGGCTCTAACCCCACGAATGTAAAACTGGCATTCAACACGTGATGCACACCCACTCAAGGCCGGAGTGGCCAATCATATGCAGTCACCTACTAAGAGCCCAGGCCGCCAATCAACACTGCTAAATCCACTGACGCAGGGCACCAATTCCTGCGCCAGTCATTACATCACGGATAGCACACACAGGTCATCACCTCCTACGTGTGCAGCCGCCAGAGAATCACGCATGTCGACTTTCACAAACAATCGCCTTCACTGCCACATGTCACCGCCACAGTCCGCAAGGCAACCACCTGCTCTGATACCACTGTAGGGCAGCCTCTACATGGCTGCCATGTGTCCAAAGGAAGCGCCAAGTACGGGGCCACGCATATCTCCCCACTTCCCAAAAAGAGCCAACTGGGATAGTGGGGAGGGTCTGAAGCCATCTTTATATCCAAGGACCCACACGGGTCACCATTATATATGGGATTTCTATCCCCACTTTCCACGTGTCACCTACGGGTGCCAAGGGCCTCTTAGCCCCTCTAATATTTACATTTTTTACCAAGGTGCCACCATGAGAGGGGTTAGGAGCACACACCAAGGCCCATTTCTAACAAGAATATGGCCAAAGTTTTGACCATATGAGTGATTCTTTGTGACATCCGATAGTTTTGAGTCAGTATTTTTAGCCATAAGGTCAAAACTTTGACCCATCCAATTTATAAGGTAATTCCTCAAGGATGAATTTAGAAATGCTCACAAAGTTGTGACTTTGTGACCAAAACTTTGCGAGTTGTATATCCATAAAAGCAAGAATCTAATGAAGGGTTTACCATATGACTAAAGCTATGCCAAAATCCTTATGAGTGTATTGTCCTCAATTTTTGGCCTCAAGGTCAAAATTGTCCTCAGTTTTGGCCTCAAGATTAAAACTTTGTCACATCCCTTTACGAGTTAATTCCTCAAGGACGGGATTAAACCATTGAATAATATTTTTCCATTTGGATCTAGCACAGAGTTTCCTATCCCAGTTGATAGATGTTCAAAAGCATCACCACTATCCCAGTTGATAGATGTTCAAAAGCACCACCACTATATGCATACCGGCCGCTTTGTTGGGAATACGTAAAGAAGTTGGGTATGGTTTTTCAAAGAATCCCAATAACCCCAATAACTGCAATACATTTCATGCCATTTGTAAAGCATGGCGATGTAACCCGGCCCTTCAAGAAGGAAGAAGTGCGATCCTGTAAGCTGAAAACATACAACTATTAGATGATATCGGGATTGCATTCTATCACAGCTCCAAAGCTGTATATCAAGAGGACATCTGCACCTTTTCTTGAAACAAAAAACTGTACATTTAGAAATTCAAGAATACTTATGGATTACCCTATAGAAAAGTGGATTGAGCTATCACGGACGACAAATATGAAGTCTCACAATATAATAAAAAATGCACCTTACCTTCAGCAAATCCAACAACTGAGAGATCAATGGATAGCATTTGGATCTCCATCGAAACCACAACAAGGGCTTACAAAGAATGGTGTATTGCGGTAACTGTGGGAGGTAATGGTTCTTTAACATATTACCCATCTTCTTCCATCTTATTTGAATTCCAATTTGAATCAGAGAATTTATCGTCTGATCAAATCTTCTTGTATGTTGCTTGTCTTAACACTAAGTTTTCTTTTTACTAATATTTATGTAATATGTGAGAGAGAAATTCGCACAAAGGGATAGCCACATGGTGGTTAGCTCGAAGGATATATTTGATGGCTAAATTGATATTATGAAAAGGTATGCCAAACTTAAGCTCTTATCGCAAGATGAGAACTTAGGAAAGAAGGAGAGACAACCCTCACCATCAATATTTCATTGTCTAATGGGCCTTACAGAAGATGAGATAAGATCATTGCAAGATGAGATCAAACAAAGAACTATCTTACTTCTAAGAAACAAGTGAGACACCGAGGATAAGCTTGACATGGATACAAAGGTCAGGTTGATGAAACAAGACAGGGTACTGCAAGATGAGCTTGTTGTCCTCTTCAATAGCATGATACCACATACTAAAACTACACTAAAGCCTTGGGGTCAACTAGTAAAGAACTATGACAACAAGGTTTATTCAAAGTTTGTGGCCATTTATAGTGACTAGATAAGAAGAAGCTCTTTCACGGTGATGCCAATGTGTTGCCTAATGATGCCAGAGACATTGTGAATTTTGTGGTGGATAGAAAAAACTACCCTCAAGATGATTTCTTGGCTTTGAAATGGCAAGTGTATGTGATTGGGGCAAAAACGGAAGCATTCAACTTGATTCACAATGTGTATAAAGAAGATGTGACCATTGGTGTAGCTGTGTTAGATGCAACACATGGTGTGGGTAGGATGACATTTAATGCTTCCAAGTTTAAGACGGTGTTGAAGTCACTACTTGAGATGACTAGTGATCCAAAGTAATTCATTTACTTGTCGTTTGTGACACACACGCAAATGGTTGCACTAGAAGATGCTCTTAAGGACATCAGTGAAAAGTACAAGATGTTGAGAGTTAAGTGTCGACTATATACCAAGCTCTGACACTTTTGCTAGTAGTGCATATGATTCATATGTTGCGTTGACAATTGCTAGCAAGGATAAGAGTTTCAGTGCCCTTGAGCGTTATGTGAATCACGTCAACAAGCCAAATAATTCTGATGCTGAGAAAGTTGAGGATGATAAGGATAATAAAGGTCAAGATGAAGAATCAAGGGTTGCAAGGACGTTAATAAAGAAGAAAAGACGAGTAATCACCAACATAGTAGAGGCATACAAGGAGGAGCATGAAATTGTGTTTGACATATTTGCTAATAGTGAATCTTCAATCCTTGTAGTGGCAGAAAAACTATTGCAGTGGTACGTAATGCAAGAGAGCAAAGGAGTTTCGAAACTCTTATGTTTAGCATAAAAAATTGACCATGGTCAAAACTTTCTACAACATTTGGTACGGACAATTTCAGTCCATGAAAGAACTTTTGATGCTCTCTCTCTCTCTCTCTCTCTCTCTCTCTCTCTCTCTCTCTCTCACGCGGTCTCCTCTAGCCCTTGCCTCCCTCACTGGCGCATAGAGCTACCCCTACAGCTCACAGCGGGCTGTCTCTAGCTCCCGCACATCCTCAAGGCCTGCAAAGCCTACCTTCACAGGCCCCGGGAGACCCCGTCACATCTCTGCCTAGCTCTTGGGCCAGCTCTTGGGCCAACAGAGAATTTGCAGCTCCCACCAAACTCCAAACCTGCAAGGACAGCAAGAAAATCAAGAACGTCAGCATCAACACCAAGAAAACGAAGCTAGGAATGCTCCACCAGCGGACGTGACAGTACAAAGTCAAAGAAAGGGCTGAGGAGGATTACCAACACACTTGGAGGTCCCCAAGGAAGCAGCTTCCTTGCGTTTCATTTCTGGAATATGCAATAAACAGTGAGCAGCTTCATACACTGGATAAAGACGACACGAAGCTATATAAAAGCTCTTGAAAGTGCAATGACAGCCTACATGGCAGGGTCACCACCCAAAAATACCTCTGAGGTCCTGACTCACCTTAGCAAAATCTGTATGGCCTTGATTGAGAAAGTGGATAGCCTCGAGACCACCAACGTGACAATGATGACGGAGAAAGCACATATTGATAAGACACTCAATGAAATCAAGAAGCAAGGAGGGCATATGCAAGATGAATGGAAAAAGGAGAGAAACAAGAAGGATGAGTGGGAGAAGGAGAAGGCAGCATGGGAAACTGAAAAGACCAGCCTTAATGATAAAATGCAAGCCATAGGGGCAGAATTACAGGAACTAAGAGACATGCAAGGAACACCGGAAGGGGCACACAAGACAATGGAAGAACTGAAATTTGAGAATGAGAAGCTCAAGAAGATGGCAGCCTTGCAGACAACCATACAAGGAAAGCATGCTGAGTTTACACATAAAATCAACAAAGGGGAAGCAGAAATGTTAGAATGGAAGAATGTGGTTAAGAAGGGTGTGGCAGTCCCCAAGAAAGAGATCATCTCTGAGGCTCTGAGGCTCTAGAGGAAGAAAAGAGAAGGAGGAGTAAGGTTTTGAATGTCTTGGTTAAGGCTTAACACTTGGAGATACCCCTATGTCAGATGCCAAACCTTGTTCACCAAGATTGGAGTCAACCTCACATGCGAGACAGCATGGAGGGTTGGCAAAGCCAAGGCCCCAACAAGACCCCTCATAATGAAATTCCGGACAGCAATGGACAGGTCTAGCCTCATGTGCATGAGGGCGACCCTGAAAGGGACAAGAATATACTTGGACGATGACCTCACATTGCTACAGCAGGAGCATCCAAGAGAGTGAATGGTGTGTGTTATGGCAGCAAGAGATGCAAGTAAATGGGCTGTCTACAGAGATTGGAAAGTGATTATCAAAGAGAGAGCAGAACGGGAGGAAAGGGAAGAAAGAGAAGAGGGGGAGATGGACAGCACATGACGGTGTCAGACCCAGCAAATGAGGGCACGAGGGAGGCTGAGAATAGCAGTGTGGACCTGCAATGGTACCCTTTGGTCCGACCCTCCTGGTTTCTTGGAAACATACACCAGCAGAGACATGATCTTCTACACCGAGACCAATGAAAGCCCAGAAAGAGGGCTGCCGATAGTGAAAGGATATATCTAGGAATCAGCCCACAGAAAGGAGATGAGAGGAGACAGTGCAATACGGGGGTCGGGAGGTGTGGCTTCCTTTTTAGAGCACATCTCTTCCAACTCATATTTGTGATCGGGAGAGAGGAGCACGCACGACATATGTGGGTGCAAGTTCAGCTATCAGATACACACCCAATTTTCATTGCTGTGTGTTACTTTCATCCAAACACATCATCTGATGCACGAGAAGTCACCACAGACGGGCACAACCCATATGAGCTTTCTAGACAAGGGGACACTCTCCTCGTGACTTCAATGCACGCACTGGGAACAGACAGGTTGGCCTGCTAGATTTCGATGAGCATTACCTCATAGTACCGGAGATGGATGCAGCAGAGCTAGGGACTATGAGGCAGTGGGCATATGCAAATGCACCAGTGACAACATATGGGAGACATCTACTCGAGTTTGGGGCTATCCATGACTTGATCATACATAGTGGCCTCCAAAGATGGCCATCCTCTGGTGGGCTCACTTGTTTCCCACATGGCGCGGGGAGAAGTACAGTGGACTACCTGTAGCGTCCACTAGCCTTTGCCCCACGGATACGTGATTTTATTGTGCCGCCTCCTCCACTAGGGGCCAAATACTCATACCTTGCCTTTTGTATATCAGCCACCATGCCAGCCATGAAGAGGGGCCCCCCGCCACCCACTCGCATTCAGATCCATTTCGATCGTGCTCTTGACCCAGTGTACATGAGCCACCTGTGAGAATGGGAGAGAGAGCAAAGATGAGAACAAGAAGCAGGAGAGAGAGAGAGCTGAAAACGTAGTTGCAATTAGATGAGAGTAAGTTACAACTGAATGGAGTGATGGGTTTTGTCTAAGTGACAAAACCTTATCACTTCACTAACCATAGTTAGTGAACTAACTGTGGTTAGGGGGGAAAACCTCTAAGTGAGGGAAAAGTGCCGCTAACCTACTTAACTATTGTGGATGCCTATAGCTATGCTCGTAGGGTGTTTTTACAATCCATGTTATGATGCCTTCAGAATATTTTAAAAAAAAGGTTGTAAGGTCTCCATCAATTTGATTGCAATCTATAGTAGTGAAGGCACCTTAAATACAAGATTAGAGAGGCAATGCCACTTTTTTATATCACTTTCTCTTTGTGTGTATTTCCATATGTTCATGCATTCAAAGAATGTCAACATGCCTAGACACTATTGCATCAACTTAGCATACAACATTTAGAGTGCATGGGATGTTCATAAGCCCATGGATTTAGGCCCAATTTCAAAATTATACTATCCTACTAGTGTGAGATGTCTTGTTTACATAATTTTATAATTGTGTGGGAATGGAGAAAGTGATTGAAATATACAAAGACGCAAAAAAGAAGAGAGGAAGGCATAAGCACTTTTAGAAGAAGCAATAGAGGGGTTAGGTATCCAAAAGATTTATGTCTATTTCCAAGAAAATACAAAAGTAAATGGCTACAAGATGTAATTACAGAGGACTATCATTGGGGAGAGATTGTGAGTAGTAGGGTGTCAGTAATAGGGAACGAGAACTTGCCAAGGGTTGTGATATTCATGTAAGTCGCAATCTCCTTCATTTATGGTTATCAAGATCAGGGAAAAAAATTTGTGTTGATATCTTTGATTTTGCATGATGGTTCTCATGATGAGAAAAAAGATTTTGCATTGATATCTTTGAAGTGTGATTTTTATAAATTTAATGTTTAATATATTTTCTCCAATGTGCATCACTTTTGCATGGAGAAGATTGACGTTAAGCTTCATCATGGAGTCATGGCAAAGTTCTGTTGGGGTAAAGGGCAATGTGCCCACCCACTGTATAGTGCCCATGTATACTCATATATATATGATAGAGGAATAAGCTGGAGTAGCTTTTGCTCCACCACTTTTGGTGTCTCCTTAACCCTTTGTGTGTGCTCTCCTCTCCCACAACTGGCATCAGAGCGTGGAGGAAGCCCAGAGCCCGAAGGAGAGCTTGGTAGATTCCCGTGAGAGCTGAAGGTGAAGCTAAAGGAAGGCAAGGCTGCTATTGCCATTGTGATCTGCACAAAGGAGTGGGAAGAACTGAACGATTTCCTTACTCAAGAACTTGTTGGAGTGGCATTGGCTATAGACTATTGTAGTTTGAAGACTACAGACCAACTCCAATGATATGAAATTATAGCAATAATTCTAACACCCCCCTGCATTGCCAATGTCATGTACAAGGAAATGATCAATCACCAAATGGAGATAAGTTCAGGGCACTGCGAAATGCCTCAACTTTTCACGTGGAAGTGGTTTGGTGAAAATGTCTGCAACATTGTCATGTGTTGACACATAGATCATGCTGATCTCTCCTGCATGCAACTTCTCTCTGACGTAGTGATAGTGAACCTCAATGTGCTTCGTGCAAGCATGAAACACAGGATTCTTTGCCACTGCAATAACACTCTGACTATCAGTGAGAATTGGAGAAGGACCCTCCAATGAAAGATGAAGAACAAATAAACGACGCAGCCAAACACATTCAATTGTCACTGTGAAAGCTGCCCTGTAGTCAGCTTCACATGAAGAGTTAGTAACTGTAGATTGTTTCTTGCTCAACCAAGAAATACAAGCTTTGCCCAAAAAGAAACAATTGCCACTTGTGGGCTGCCTAGTGTCATAATCTCCAGCCCAATCTGAGTCACTGTAGGCATGCATCTGCAAGTCACCCCCCCCTGGGAAACAACAAGCCAAAAGACTTGGTACCTCGCAAATAACGGAAGATGCGTTTTACAGCCTGCCAATGCATAGTCTTTGAGCTGTGCATATATCTGCTCGCCTGAGAAACTGCAAACTGAATATCAGGTCGTGTATTGCAGAGATGAATGAGGCTTCCAACAGCCTTACTGTAGAGTGTCACATCAAATGATTCACCTGCTTCATGCATTGTAAGCTTCAGCCCCGGCTCCATGGGAGTAGCTATGGGCTTACAATCCTGCATGTTGAATCTGTCCAAGGGTTTTTGCACATACCTGGATTGAGACATACCGATGCCACTTTGCTCTTGAGTGAACTGGATCCCCAAATAAAAGTGTAGCAGCCCCAAATCTGACTTGTCAAAAGTGGTTTGCAATTCAGCTTTAAAATCTGCAATATTATCTTCATTTGACCCTGTGAGCAGTAAGTCATCTACATAAAGAATGATGACTTAAATATCCCCCCCATCCTTCTTGATGTAGAGGGTGCTTTCAGTTGGACTGTTGTGCAGCCCCTTGCTGGTCAGAAAGGCATGAATCTTTGCATACCATGCACGTGGGGCCTTTTTCAACCCATACAAAGCTTTATTTAGCTTGCATACCTTTCGTGCATTTCCTGAAATTCCAAAGCCTGGAGGTTGTTTGACATAAACCTCTTCCAACAAGTCTCCATTAAGGAAGGCTGTTTTTATGTCCAACTGATGAACATTCCACTGAAAATTTGCAGCCATTGCAATAACTGACCGGATGGTTGTCATTCTGGATGTAGGAGCAAAAGTCTCCTCATAGTCTATGCCCTTTTTCTGAGCATATCCTTTTGCAACCAGCCTTGCCTTGTACCTGTCAATGGTGCCATCGGGCTTTCTTTTAACTTTGAAAACCCACCGTGTACCTATGGCATGTTTACCTGGTGGCAAATCGACAACTTCCACTCATCGTGCATGGCATTCATCCAATGCACATTATCATGTGCCTCTTCAAATGTCTCAGGTTCCTCTTCACCAAGAAGAGTACCTGCATAAGCTGATTCAACTGAAAGAGCACCTCCCCCATGCCTTACTGCACTCCGAGTTCTGCCAGGTAATGGAGCATCAATTTTACTCTCCCTCAGAGTCTGTAACAGCCAATTTGCGACTGTTTTTGCTGCATGTATATCTGCAAATTCTTGCTGAACAACCTCTTCCACGGCTTGTGGAGGTGGTATGACATCCTGTGTCTGAATCGGAGCATGTGGAGGTATCTGAAAATTCTGATTTTCATCAGATATATCAGCAAGGGAACCCAAGGCAATGGGTAGTAACCCCTCAAAGACATCACCGAAAGAAGAAGGCATATCAAATTCAGCTTGAGTGTGAGCTGAATTTTCTGAAAATATTACATCTCTACTGACAATGATCTTGCGTGTGACAGGATTGTAGAGACGGTACCCCTTGCTTTCTGCACTGTACCCAACAAAAATGCATTTGATTGCCTTATCAGACAATTTATGCCGGAACTCAACAGGCACATGAGCATATACAAGGCATCCAAAGACACGGAAATGATCCACAGAAGGCTTCTCCCTTGCCAAACTTCATAGGGAGTCTTGGTCTTCAGAGCTTTTGTGGGTGCCCGATTGAAAACATAATTGGCACACATGAGACCTTCAAGCGAAAATTTGTGAGGTAATTTTTTGCTTTTCTGCATACATCTATCCATCTCCATAAGAGTACGATTTTTTCTCTCAGCTTTCCCATTTTGCTGAGGAGTTAGCCTCACTGTAAGCTGATGTACAATGCCCTTGTCTTTCAAAAAAGCATCAAAATCTGCAGACAAGTACTCCCCTCCTCTATCTGTGCGTAATGTCTGTATCTTGAGTCCGGATTCATTCTCAACCATGGCTGCAAAGTGTTTAAAGACCATAAACACTTCTGATTTGCGTTTCAGCCCATAAACCCAAGTGTAGTTGGAGTAGTCATCTATAAAAGTGACAAAGTAAAGATGACCACCCAATGATGGAGTCCTCATGGGACCACAGACATCACTATGTATAAGCTGTAATTTTCAAACAGCTTTAACTGATCCATCCTTCTTAAAAGGCGATCTGTGCATTTTACCAAGAATGCACCGTTCACAGGCATGTGGAGGAGGTGTTTCAAGAGGAGGGAATGCATCAACCATGGCATGTTTTTGAAGCGTCATCAAGCTCCCATAATGCATGTGTCCATATCTCGTGTGCCATAACTCCGCATTCTACATAGCAGCAGTAGGAGTGGAAACTGCAAGAGCATGTGCTGGTATTTTCTCATACATGTCAAGCTGAAAAAAACCACGTAACAAAGTGCCAGACAGTCTCAAGGCATAGTCATGCTCTCTATCATGGACTGCACACTTGTCATCTTCAAAAATGACCTGAAATCCAGCTCTGTTAAGAGTGGACACTGAAAGTAGATTTTCTGTGATATTAGGCACATACAAGACATCAGAAATTGAGCCATCAATGGCTGTTAGTTCAACTTCTCCTGTACCACGGACTGAATAGGAGGAGTTGTTGGCACATGTGACCTTTTTACCAACAGGTGGTGGATGCAGAGATGTGAAGAGACACTTCCTGGAAGTGATATGCTTTGAGGCACCGCTGTCAAAATACCATGTATTATGTGTCTCATTGACACTGAAAGCTGATGCATCCTTGGAAGAATCATAACTGCATGTCAGAAAAGCATAAGTGTCATCATTACAAGTGGCTGTACTATCTCGAGCAGCCAACTGAGAGTCTGAAATGCAAGACAAGAAGGCATAGTCGTGCTCCACAAAGTTGGTTGTAGCTTGCTCATTGTCAGATGCATGAGGAGCTGAATCTGAGACAGCCATACCGGAGCTGTTTTTCTTTTCTTTTGCAAGCCTTTTCTTGCATTCTCCAATGTAGTGACCTGGCTTTTTGCAGTAATGACATATTCCCTTTTTCTTTGGCTTACCTGCATCACTCTTAGCCTTTTGAGAAGGCTGTCCGGAAGGCTGATTTGCTGAAGTCTTTGCCTGTGCCTTTACTTTAGGCTTGAATTTTGAGAGCATGGCATGTTCACCTGCTCGTGAAGCCATGTTTTTCCTGGTCTGCTCTTCCTGCAGCAAAAGTCCTATCAACTCGTGAAAAGTGAGAGGATTTGCACCCCCCCTCAAAGACAAATTCAGCGAGGTATGAAAGCTGAGATAAGACTCAGGAAGAGAATTCAGAGTAGTGGTAATCATCTCTGAATCAAGAATGATCTCATCAATATTCAGCAACTGCTCTCGTAAGTCCTGTAGCTTTGTGAGGTGCACTGACATGGAGTCGCCCTCTTCCATATGTGTATGAGACAATTCTCTTTTCAAAAAAGACACCTTGGCATCATTCTGAGCTGCATACATGCTCTCCAGAATATCCCATGCTGCCTTTGAGGTCTTACACGACCGGATATGTGGAATGATAAATCTTTTTACTGAAAGAGAAATACACGACAAAGCTAAAGCATCACGTGAATCCCATCTCTTTTGATCTGGAGTGGTAGGTATAACTGCACCAATAACTTGTGCTGTACCCTGTGCACGACCTCTGCCTCCTCCTTGTTGGGGAGAGGTATTAGGTGCCACATTTGCTGGCCGGAACTCATCCCCACTTGCATAGTCCCACAAATTACGAGAAATCAGAATATTGCGTACCATAAAACTCCAGAGAGGATTCTCAAGGAGTACTGCTCCTGCGAACGCCCCCCCTTCCCTCGCTCCCGTCTACCCCCCCCTCGCGCTGCGCAGCCCTCCCCTCCCCCTCCTCCCTCACCGTCGCCTCCCGCCGCGGCCCTCCGCCCCCTCTCCTCCCCCTCTGCCTGTCGTTCCCCCCCCCCGAATCAAAAAAAAAGAGCAAGGAGCTGAACAGGCCCTCTAGGAACACGCGGCCTATGGAACCCAAAAGAAGTTGAAGATCATGTTTTGGAACTGTAGAGGTTTCCCTTGGCATAAAGGGGCTGGATTGAATGAAGTTATGCATGATGCAGACATTATTTTTCTCGCAGAGACTTGGGAAAGGGACATATGCAGAATTCCTAAAATTAATGGATACGTGGTGCACTCCATCTGGCAAAAGCAAGTTGGCCTACGAGGGCAAGGAGGGGTAGCATGCATATACAAGGAGCATATACAAGACATGATTTCCATAGCCAAAGATGACATCCACAAACGCTTCATATGGATCATGGTAAAAGGAATGCACTCACCACTTTACATTGCAGGGTGCTACATTCCTCATAGAGAATCTCCCTTCTACCAAAGACATGAGGTTGACCCAACCCAGCCACTTGGAGACCTGTGCTTGGATATAGCTATGTTCAACAAAAAAGGAAATGTTTTGCTCATTGGTGATTTCAATGCACGGATAGGAGATCTACAGTTTCACTATCCCACTCAGCAAGAATACATCAAGGAACATGAGATAGACATTGACCCCATTTGGTGTAGATGCTCGAAGGATAAGGAAGTGAATGCACATGGTAGGGCATTGGAGCAATTGATGAATGGAATGCACATGTTGGTGGTGAATGGCACAGCCCTTTTCCCAAAATCAAATACCCCTACTTGTTTCCCTGCCAGTGGAGGGGCTAGTGTGATCGACTATGCATTGATTGGTTTGGAAGCTTGCCATCTCATTCACAATTTCTCACTTGGCTCAAAGTCCCCTGATTCAGATCACACACCACTATATGTGGAGCTTAATATATTACTTGCCAAGGCAACTTTAGAAGAGCGCAAAACAGTTGAAGGCAACTATCATATAAATGAGGCAAAGAAGGTGGAGTACGCTGAAACTCTAGAGACGTGTCTGCTGGGAAAACAGAAAATTGGGTGGACAGAATTGAAAAATGCTATTCTCACTACAGCCAAGTCAGTTTTGGGGTACAAAAAGAGCAATAAAGAATGCAAGAAAGGGCTACCATACAATGTTTGGTTTGATGCTGAGTGCAAGGCAGCTAGGAATGCACTAAAGGGGATCCCAATGGGGGATGAGAAAAGAGCAGCTGAGAAACAGCTCCATGCACTTACACGTAAAAAAAGACGTGCACATATTGTGAACAAGGAATGGACTGATGCAATTGATTTTATCAAGCATCCTAGAAGAGCATGGAAAGGAATTAAACAAAGGTCAAATGACATTATGGGAGATTTTACAGAAACACAGATGCTGGAATATGCTCAACAGCTCTACACACATCCCAAGGCTCGGCCCATGGTGAGCATACCTCTCAGCAGTAATACTCAGGGTCTTTTCTCATTGAAAGATGTACAAGATGGCCTCAAGAAAATGGTAAATGGAAAGGCAGCAGACACTCTACACCTAGTGGCTGAACTCATTAAGTGGACCAATGAGCACACGCAAAGGCACATAGCAATGGCACTAAATCAGGCTTTGATGCATGGTTTCCCAACAGAATGGCAAGAGAATTGGATCAAACCAATCTACAAAGGGGGTGACCGCAATCAATTAACAAATTACAGAACAATTATGGTATGTTCCACTCTAGCCAAACTATATAGCACAATAGTAGAGGCAAAATTGAGTGCTTGGGCAGAGAAAGAAAATAAAAGAGCAATGGGACAAGCTGGTTTCAGACCAAAACACTGTACAGTGGATCACCTAGTCACTCTTCGAGTTTTGATGGAGGAAAGCCGCCTCAAGGGGAAGCCACTCTTCTGTTGTTTCATTGACTTTAAGAAGGCATTTGATACAGTGCCTAGGGATGTGCTATGGGAGAGAATGGAATGCATAGGGGTGCCCGAGGAAATAAGGTTTGCTGTCTTTAGACTTTATGAGAAAGTAAAATGTCAACTAAAATGTAAGGATGGGATGTCACAAGAGTTCTATAGTAATATGGGGGTAAAACAAGGATGTCCGCTCTCACCCACTTTGTTCGGCCTATGCATTGATAGACTTGAGGAGTTGGTGAATGAAGAAGCATGTAAAGATGAGTTATACAGCCCTCATCTAGCAGGTCTCGTGATTTGGTTGCTTCTTTACGCAGATGATGTGGTTGTTTTCACTGATAGTGAAAGTAAGATGCAAAAAATGATGGATATCTTCAGCATATTTTGTGCACAGAGTGGGATGGCTATTAATGTCAACAAAACTAAACTCATGATAGTCAAGACTATACAGCCAAGCAGCCCCCTCCAAATCTTATATAAAGGACAACCCATTGAGACAGTGCACTCATTCAAATACTTGGGTATTGAAATCCCCGCCAATAATAGATGGAACAGCTGTGTGCAACGGAGACTTGATGCAGGATGGGCAAAATACTTCCAATTTGAAAATGAGTGCAACAATAGCAATACGAGAAGGTGGCAAGTACGAAATATGATCTTTGGGGCATATGTGATACAGACAGTACTCTACGGAGTAGAGGTATGGGGTGGGAGTATATCTCCATCAACGTGGAATGAGATAGAGAAAATGCAAAAGTCTTTCATTAGGAGGCACCTGGGCATCAAAGCTACTACACCATACTCTTTGTTACTCCTAGAGACAGGATGTATACCCATAGAGCTACATGCTCTGAAGAGAGTACTCAGATACATCACAAAGGTCAAGTGCATGGATAATGAAAGGCTACCAAAGAGAGCATGGAATGAAAGTCAGAAGCTTCAAAAGACAAACAAGGGCAAGATTTTGACATCCGGATGGGCACAGGACCTAAAAAAAATGGTTCAAGAAGTGGGAAGTAGAAGAGTATTTAAAGTACTCTTCAGAGGAGATTGATGAAGAGGCTTTTCATTATGACCTGCTGAATGCACTACACAGGAAATGGCAAACAGCAGAAAACAAAGATAAATTTGAGTACTATCGCACATATATCAACCCCGAATATTGGTCAATTTATACAGGAAGGGAGACAACAACGCAGAAGTACATATGTACACCTATAGCAGTGCATAAACGGAGGGCTTTAGCCTCACTTCGCACCCGATCACACCAGCTGCAAATAGAAACAGGGGGATGGAAAAAGATGCCAAGGGAGAGTAGAATATGCCAACTATGTGATCAAGGTATGGTTGAAACAGAAGAACACATGGTAATGATATGCCCTCACTATGCACACATTAGGGAAGAGTTCAATCACCTCCTTGAGGGACATAACAAACTGGCTGATTTGCTGCATAAAGGGTCACCTTCAGCTTTAGGAACATTTGTGTGTAAGCTCTTCAAGCATAGGAATCCACCTGAATCCTAGAAGGTGGTTTCTCTTTCCACCCTCCCATCTTCGGGAGGAGCTTTCATGTACTTGTGATATTGTATTGCCCAGGTCCCATAGGCCGGTTTTGGTCTTCAGAGGACGATAATATATTCTTCTTCTTCTTCTTCCTCCCCTCTCCACTCTCCGCTCCCTTCCCGCTTCCCCGCCCCCCCCCGCTCTGCTCCGCCCCTCTCCACTCTCAGTCCCCCCCCCGCCTCCCCCCCCTCGCGTTACGCTACCACCCCCCCCCGCCCCCTCCTGCCCCCCCGCTGCGGCGCAGCGCTACCCCCCCCTCCCCCTCCTTCCTCGCCTCTCCTCCCCACCCCCTCTCGTGCGGCGCTGCCACACCTCCTCCCTTTCCCCCTTCCTCTCCCCCTCCCTGCGCTGCGCTGCCCCCCCACTCTCTCTTCCTCCTTCCCTCCGCCACCCGCTCCCTCGTCACCACCTCTCCCCCCCCGCTTCCCCGTACCTCTCCATCCCTCCCTCTTCCCTCCCCCGCCTCCATACCACTCCCCCCATCCTTCGTCTCTGCCGTTTCCTTCTCTTTCCCCCGACTTTGGAGCGTTCGCAATTTGTCCGTGCGATATGGCGGCCACGAGCCCGGAACCGATGGCCCAGACGGACCCCCCCCCCTCCATCAGCCTACCGCATAACACTGACAGAGCACCAGGTCTCCTAGGTGAAGCAGGCCGCCACGGACTTCTCCCAGACATCTGTTTATGGGTTGCACTCCACCCTCTACCTTGAGGACAGCCACATTGAGGAGGTTGCACTCATGGGACGTGGTATCTTCTGGCTCAAGCTCTCACAACCATGGCAGTAGGTACGGCACGTCGGATCCAGGCTCGGCGAGCAGATATCGATGCTGCCATTCCTGCAGGTTGGAGGATTCCCATGGTCACCAAGCAGCTCTTCCCGGGAGATGAGAGGTGGCTAGGACAGTTCACACCCCGGGGCATTCCTTTGGTGGTTGCAGGCCTTTTCTCGGACTCCTCGATCCACTTCTTCTTCTCTGTCGCCGATGATAGCCGCCTACAGAGCAGAGAGGCCGTGATCGACCCCCAGCTTCCCTGGCAGCGCCTTCGCATCATAGGGCTGCAAGGGAAAACGTGGCATATAGACCCCCTGATTATGCAGGACCAGGACTAGAGACTCTGGATATGGGAGGGTCGTTCCTTGACAGAGGTGGAGTGGGACCCAGGGGAGTGGCGCTGGCCACCCTTGGAGACCTCAGAGAACCCTACCCCCTTCTTCTCTTACAGTGCGCGTACTGGTAGGCGTGCTCTTGGGGCTCTCCAGCGCGGGCTACCCACACAGGCACATAGTTGGTATGCCTAAGGGATATCTCTGGTCTTTCTTCGCACATTCTAGAAGACTCTTTGGGCAAGCTGGCGGCCGAGGAAGATCTCTTACTTTCTTTGGATGGTGGCACACAAGGGGCTACCAGTTGGCAGCTGGCTGAGGCAGATGGGGCAAGAGGGGCACTGCCAGATGTGTTTTCAGGAGGAGTCCCTGAAGCACTGCCTTTGGAGCTGCTCGCATGCGCAGACAGTTTGGAAGGGAGTCATGGGGATCTTAGCGAGGGCTGCACCCGAGCTAGGACTGATCACTTGGGGAGCCGTTTGCTGGTGCAACACCGAGATGGGACATCACTTGGCTTATGAGTTCTCTAGGCAGGATCCAGTCTTCTTCATCACGCAGGCCACCTGGGCATACATGGACAGCTTCCCTTGGCATCTGACAGAGACAGATGCAGGAGCGATGACTCGGCACCCAGTTTGGGAGATCATAGGGAGCATTACAGGCCGGCATATCTGGACTTCCAAATGCGTGCAGACTGTAGGAGATCAGGCTTCTTCTGCTACCCAGACCCTAGCAGACATTTGGAGCACGATCATTCACACGCTCAAGGGTCAGTGGGATCAGATTCAGGGGGAGTCCTAGGCAGGGAAGGAAAAGAGACGGCGCTTCCTTCGCGACTGGGACCACCGGGAGTTGTTCTTCCAGCACTCTGCTCAGAGTCTTCAGTGGCATTACCACCCCCCACCGTGGCTGTTTGTCCACTCTCCGATGATTATGCCCTGAGAGGCTTGTAATTAGCATTTTGGCTCCTCGGGCTGTATCCATTTTGTGATTGCAGCCCGCTGGCCTTTAGGCCCTCTTGTACTCTCGCTTTCAAGTAATATAACTAGCACTACTTTTTGCGCAAAAAAAAATAAAACTCCAGAGGGAGTAGTTGGTACCATCCAGCTTGTCCTCTTGTGAGAGACCACTGAAACCGAAATCATTCTGAATTTGCTGGGCCATGTCTGAGAAAGAAAATACAGCAAATGCAAATCTGAATTCCCTTGCTGGGAATGGAGTGCACAAATCCCAAAAAAACACAACCAAACACTGGCTAAAAATGCAACTCAAATCTCTGTAATGTCTCTGTCAGAAATCTGCCAGAGCATTCAATCTCTCCCAAAACCTGCCAAGAGTGCTTCAAAACACTCACAGAAAGGCAGTGTGAACTGAAATCTGTCAAATTGCTCTCCCAACACAAAAGCCCCAATTTGTGGCTTGAAATTGCAACCAAAAAGGGGCAAATTTACTAAAAGTCCCAAATCTGCAATTTCTGAAAAAAGCCCCAAATTTGGAGTTGAAATTGAGCCAAATTTCACCCAAATAGCTAATCTCCTGCGCGCATGTCGCGTACCCCCCCCACCCCCCATGCCCCCCCCCCTTGCGCGCATGTCGCGTACCCCCCCCACCCCCACCCCCCATGCCCCCCCCCCCCAACACCCCATGCCCCCCCCCCTTGCGCGCATGTCGCGTACCCCCCCCAACCCCATGCGCCCCCCCTCCCCCCCCCTTGCGCGCATGTCGCGTACCCCCCCCACCCCCACCCCCCATGCCCCCCCTCCCCCCCCCCCCAACACCCCATGTCCCCCCCTCCCCTTGCGCGCATGTCGTGTACCCCCCCCCCACAACACCCCATGCCCCCCCCCCTTGCGCGCATGTCGCGTACCCCCCCTAACCCCATGCGCCCCCCCTCCCCCCCCCCTTGCGCGCATGTCGCGTACCCCCCCCCACCCCCACCCCCCATGCCCCCCCCGCCCAACACCCCATGCCCCCCCCCCCTTGCGCGCATGTCGCGTACCCCCCCCTGACCCCATGCGATTTGCTTGCAATTTGCCAAAGTTTTTACAAAACTTTGGCAAATTGCAATCTTTGCAATTTGCTTGCAATGTGTGCCAAAGTTTTTACAAAAGCCCCAAAACTGTAATGTGTCTGCAAATGATGCAGAAGCCCCAATTTCTCTGTAAACAGAAATACCTGCAACAAAACCAATGTCCTTTGCAATTCCCACTCAACTCAAAAACACCCATGTGTGATGTACCGCAGACAAGAAGAGCTTGTACTCTTTGTTGAAGCTGGCGTAGATGGGGTACAAACAGTCTACGTACGGACTGTCAGTGAGCTAGTACGGAACAGTACGGAACAACCTGTGACTTGGAACAGTACGGAACAACCTGCGACTGGACTGTACGGTCGTACAGAATAGCAACCAAAAGGTACGGGTTGTATGGCGCTTTACGGACGGGATGTACAGACGAACTGCAGATGTACGGCGCCACATGTGCAGTACGGACGAACCTTTCGCAAGAGCTGTACGGAATGTACGACGAACCGTACAATTGTACGGGCGACGAGCTGGTACGACAGTTGTACGGGTGACGAACTGGTACAGCAACGATGGCGATGGGACTGTGTAGAGGGGCAGCGCAGGTACAGTACGGGACTGTACGGAATCAGTCCGTACAGATTGTACGGATGACGAACTGATGGAGTAGGAAGATTGCGGGCTGGAGCTGGAGGACGAGAAGCAGGTAGCAGGGTCAACCTGCTCTGATACCAAATGTGAGAATGGGAGAGAGAGCAAAGGTGAGAACAAGAAGCAGGAGAGAGAGAGCTGAAAACGTAGTTGCAATTAGATGAGAGTAAGTTACAACTGAATGGAGCGATGGGTTTTGTCTAAGTGACAAAACCTTATCACTTCACTAACCATAGTTAGTGAACTAACTGTGGTTAGGGGGAAAAACCTCTAAGTGAGGGAAAAGTGCCCCTAACCTACTTATTACATTACATTGGTCACTGCTAAATTATAGCAATAATTCTAACACCACCTGGCTTCTTAGCTTCCAATATTACTTGGAGAGGATATGGACCTCGCACATCCATCAGATACCCTTGTCTCAGTGATATAGAATGTCGCCACCAGATCCTTTCCCACGACTCGATCTGCATGTGTACCAAATGGGAAGATGCCCCAAAACCCTTGGTTTGACGATGAGTGCAGAGAGATGAGAGCCCAGCGAGCACTGGGACACTTGACTTCACCAAAGGCACAGTGGATCTCACGCTGAGTGACACGGCGTAAGAAACAGGCTTTCCTCATACACAGGATGGATGAGGTGATCGGCTTTCGCGGAGGAGATCCTACTACGGGATGGGGACTCTTGTCAGAGGGAAACTCATCCATTCCCATCACAGATCCAACAATCTGGCATACATATGCATGCTCTCTCTATGATGCCCCGGGTCAGGCACCACCTTATGTCCTCTATGCCCAGACCCACTATGTGTCACTTGTTTACAGCACAGAATGTACAGGCTGCCCTTCTCCAGCTTCATAACCAGAGATCACCCGATCATGAGGGACTACGCACTGAGCACTTTGCACATGGACAAAAGGTCTTGACCCTGGTCCTCGCACAGCTATTCAACTATGCCGTATGTCATGGTTTCCTGCCCACCTAGAGCCCCAAAACCATAGTACCGCTACACAAGGCAAGTGATCCATGGATACTGGGAACTTCCACACTCTTAACATTGGCCACACTCTGGCTAAGATAATGGGTCGGTACTAGAGAGGGAGATCAGTAGCCACACAGAGGATCACGGGCAACGGGCTCTTGGGCAGGCAAGTTTTCAAAGACGGCACTCCACCTTGGACCACATTTTCACCTTGAGGGCTATCATTGAGGAGGTGTAGTCGAGGCATCAGAAAGTCTACACTTGCTTCGTAGACTTTCGTAGGGCATTTGCAACTATCCCACGTTCTCGCCTAATCAGGAGGTTACAGGAGTTGCAGCTCCGAGAGATCATTATCTGGGGGGTCATGAGCCTATATGAGTTTGTCAAAAGGAGGGTACGTGCCCCAAGAGGTCTATCAGACTGAGTTGAGAGCATTATCGGAGTGCAACAATGCTGCCCCCTCTCAACGACTCTCTTCGGACTCTATATCGATGAGATCACTTCCTTTGTAGATCGCCTAGGTGGAGAGGGTTCACTTGTGGCTGACTTGATGGTGTACGCAAATGACATAGTCTTCATATCATCCTCAGCAGAGGGATTGCAGAAACATCTAGAGGCTCCAGAGATGTTCTACAGAGAGAGAGACTTGACAGTTAACCTTAGGAAAACCAAGGTTATGATCTTCAACACCTCGCGCACAGTGTCCTGTCGCCATAACTTCACATACCGAGATGAGCCTATGGAGATATTGCAGTCTTACACATATTTGGGGGTAGTGTTCACCGGACCAGGTTTCATGATGATCCATGCAGGTATGGCAAGTCTCACACAAGGATGGGTGGCCCGATGAGAGAGGTGGTGCTTCCAGGCACACTTCCAAGACCCTTCGACGAAGGGTTGGCTTTTTGACACGCTAGTGAGACCGACTGCCATGTATGCAACACCTTTCTAGGGGAGTGATATTGCAGCGACAGAGTGGAAGAGATTTGAGAGGCTACAGGTGATTATGGGATCCAGGATGATTCGGAGCAAGCCCTCAATCCCCCATCAGATTATGTGGGCAGAGTTCGCCATGACCCCTCTCCACGTTGATGCCATCTTTCAAACAGTGACTTTCCTCCATAGAGTTTGGGCCCTACCGCAGTGGAGATCACCGAGGCTAGCATTGGAGTCTTCCAGACGACTAGCAGAGAGCGGTGTTGATACGTGTTACGCACGGGTATCCACATGGTTTGGTAGTCATGGCATTCAGATGGACAGACTTCCGCAGTGGAGATCACTGAGGCTAGCATTGGAGTCTTCCAGGCGACTAGCAGAGAGCGGCGTTGATAGAACATGTTACGCATGGGTATCCACATGGTTTGGTAGTCACGGCATTCAGATGGACAGACTTCCCCCCTTTCAGTACATCATGGATGCACCACCTGAGATGATCCCACGAGATGAGATCAACCGTATCATACGGTTGGACCTCCTGCTCCATACATCTAGGGCTTGGGGGGGTCTCGTCATCATATCTCAGCACCTCGAGGGTAGGAGAGTCTCAAATGCACTGAGGATCGCCATCGGTCAGTTGCAAGTCTTGTCACATCAGCTGAGGATTGAGGCAGGGAGAGCTACAGGCATACCCAAAGAACAGAGGATCTGCATACTATGCCGGATGGTGGAGATCAAGACAGAGGAGCACTTTCTATGTATCTACCTAGTCTACTATGAGACCCAAGGGCAATGGCATTGCCTCTTTTAGGAGGGGCATGGCTTTGGTCCACTTACACAGCTGATCCATTTTCCTGATTAGGTTTGTATTGGGCTCTATCTGATCGAGATGCGATGACAGAGAGAGATACTAATGCGACACACCAAAGAGCAGCAGGGATTGATGCCACACGTCACCGACATCAACAGAGCACAGACACTTGTTACAGACTTCTATGCATCTGAGTCAGCTGCTAGTGCGGTTGAGGGAGAGGAGCTTGATGAGATGAGAGCATCATGGATTAGCAACGGCAGTCTCCACCAAGATGTTGCCAGACGAGAGACATGCACTCCACATGCGACATGCGACACGAAGAGGGACCAGAGCACGCACGATCGAGGGCCGGTCTATTTCAGCCCTCCTCAAAGGTGACCGCCAGAGACGAGGCATCACCCTTGATGTAGCCCATTGGATACAGAGATCGAGGAGATCACGCCCTCAACCGCATCGAGAGATAGCTCGACAAACACAAATACGAGAGCTCCTCACATCTCATCATAGAGCCACCATTTTACCTGGCTATATGGAACCTGGGCATGTACTAGGAGCATTAGCTCTGAGCACCTGATACTATTCGGACATTTTGCTACTCCACTATTTTGTTCACTAGCTTAGCACTTTAGCTTTCAGCAAGGGCCTTAGTGAGCCCTTTGCTTCAGCCCTTAGTAGCTTGTATGAGTTACCTTTTGGTTTTGCACTTTGTCTCATAGGCCCGCAAGGCCTCCTGCAGACGTTAATAATCTTTCTTTCTTTCTTATCATAAGGATTTGTTCCCATGATCAAATCCTTAACGGGATGACTCCACTGCAGGCCTTTTCTGGTAAGAAACCTTCAGCTGCATATTTCAGAGTTTTTGGATGTGACTATTTTGTGCATGTCCCTAATGCTAACAAGACCAAATGGGAACCAAAGAGCCGGAAGTGTATTTTCTTGGGCTACAGTGAAGAGACGAAGGGTTACCGTCTCTATAACCATGTTACCAAGAAGGTAATAGTAAGTCGAGATGTAGTCTTCTCAGAACAGCCGCATCAATTGGAGGAGGATGCATCCTTCCCAGACAACCAAGACCAGGATATCCATCCAATATAACCACCAACGGCAAACCGAACTCCCCCAACGACTTTCTGGGCTGAAGCATGTAACACGGCAGTTTACATTTTGAATCGTAGCTACACGAAGGCTATGAACAAGATGACTCCACTGCAGGCCTTTTCTGGTAAGAAACCTTCAACTGCACATTTCAGAGTTTTTGGATGTGACTGTTTTGTGCATGTCCCTGATGCTAACAGGACCAAATGGGAACCGAAGAGCCGGAAGCGTATTTTCTTGGGCCCATTATCATCACTGGCTACAGCAACCCTGATTCCTTAGCATCCAACCTCCGTCCTCTACTGTTTCCAGCACACCATCAAAGCTTCTCTCACAGGAGCGCACGACTAGGAGGCAGCGCCATCTATTGTATCAGTTTTACAGTAATCAAATTTTTGATTCTCCATACTATCTGCTTTTCTCTCTTGCGTACGAGATCCTGTTATCTGTTGAGCACAGACATTGTATTGTTTTCTTACATGGAGACCATTCCAGCTCACTCAGGATGATTCATGATCCAAGAGCTGAGAGGGAGTGTTAGAGGTGACATCTCTTGTATCACTATGTGAGGGCCTTGGTTGTGGGTCTGCCTGCCCATGTCAGGGAGAGTGAGAGCCTTGTTTGTGGGTTTGCCCACCCAAGAGAGGCAGAGGGAGAGAGCAACAGATGCTATCCAATCCGCGACTATGAGGAGGCGTGTACGGAGCACATTCGGGGCTGTTGGGGCTTACCTAGAGCTGCGACTAGGCTACTCTTTATGGCGCCTAGAGGCGCCTTGGTTGGGAGGCCTTTTATTCCCCTAGGCCCTTGCATGCTCATTGACCAGCCAGCTAAACCTCCCTAGGTAGGCTGACCATTCGGCCACCCCCTACACCTCTAGTCGGTTACCTAGGGTAGGGGGTGCCCTATATATAGGACTCCTCTCCCCCATTTTGTCCATCTCAATGCACACAGCCAGCAGTCCACTTGGATTTGAGGTTTTCCGCCAACAGTAGAGGGGTTTCCTACTAAGATCCTTGTGCAAGTCTCTCTCTCTCTTTTGTTCTCTCAGTTTTCCTGTGAAGTTTTGTGAGTAGTTTGCTCTCTCCCTCTCTCTCCTTGGGTGTTCAGTTCTGCTGCACTTCTCACAAGTAACTCTGCATCTTGCATGGCACAAGTAGATGTAGAAGCTTATACCTAGATGAATCCAAGAACATTCCCAAACTCATCCTCTAAAAACACAACATAGTGCAGTTTCAATCTCACGAGAGTCACTCATAAGATTGAAAACCATAAACTCCATCACGCATAGCAAGGACTAGCTACTATGACATCCCCACTGACGTCATCAGCGCCCAACAATGGGTGTAGACCATAGTATGAAAGTATGCTCTCACACATACAAATCCACACACCCACACATACTTGAACATCCATTTATACATACTTGAGATGTAGAAGCTGCATGTGCTGATCATGCTCTCTTATCATAGGCATCAAGCATTGTGACAAAGTTTGCCTCTCAACACCACAACATAATCACGCTCTCTGTCACGGACCGTACATCGGTCATCTTAAAAAATGACCTGAAATCCTCTTCTAGTGAAAGAGGACACCGAAAGTAGATTCTTCTTAATCCCAAGGACATACAAGGCATCTTGGATGCAAGCAATCCGAGCCACCAACAGCTATGTGCAAAATCTCTCCGATCGCTAACAGAATAAGTAGAATTGTTTCTTGCCAACGGATGCACATGAGAGCATATCAAACAAGTCTCTTCTAGCTGTTATGTGTCTAGATGCCCCACTATTCAAATACCATCAGTCCGCCATTTCATTCACATTGAATGTGCGCATGTCTCCCAAGAGGCATTGTAAATGCAAGTGAAAAAATCCCAATCATCCTCTATAAGATTAGCAGATGCATCATCTTTCCCTAATTATTGGCTGAGCCTGAAACAACCATACCAAATCCTTTTCTCTTTTTCTTTGCAGTCCTCTTTGGGCACTCACTGATGTGATGACCTGGTTCTTGCAATAATGGCCTTTTTCTTTTTAGGCTTATTGCCATCCTTCTTATCCATACCACAAGCATGCCCAGAACTATGTCTTGCATCGTATTTGGGCTGATATTTCTGTTTGCCCTTATCTTTTTCAAAAAAGGACTACTCCCCACTATGTCTCTTTGCTGGCATATTCCTTCTAGCATGCTCCTCCTGCAATAACAAGAGTCCTACCAACTCCTGAAAAGCTTGCTCCCCACTACGTCTATTTGCTGACATTTTTTTTCCAGCATGCTCCTCTTGCAACAACAAGAGTCCTACCAACTCTTGAAAAGTGAAAGGATTTATATTTCCCCTCATAGCAACGTATGGAAGGAAAGATAAGACTCCGGAAGGGAATTCAAAGTAGTGGAAACAAGCTGCAAACCTCAAATGACTTCATCTATATTCAAGAGTTGCTCACGCAAATCCTGAATTTTTATGACATGGTCTGCCATAGAATCTCCTTCATCCATGTACACTCTATCTGCAAGAATGAGAGACTAACCTCATTACAAGCTTGATACATACCTTCCAAAACATCCCACGCATGCTTCGACATCTGAAAGGACCAAATATGACGTATAGTAGACCTCTTCACTAAAAGTGGGATCAAAGATAAGGCTTCTGCATCATGAGTATCCCATCTCTTCTACTTGGGAGCAACACCACCAAGTGCTTACACTTGTGCTTTTTGCCCACGGCCAGCGCCACCGCCATGACCCCCCTTTTTGCAGAATGGGACGAGCTTCATCACTTATGGCATAGTCCCAAAGTCTTTGGCAACCAAAAGATTGGGGAAGCAAGGGCAGCCTGCTCTAGAAATGCTCTAGGGTGCTGGGGAGGTGCGAGGAAGCAAGGGCAGCCTGCTTTGATACAAATGTTGGAAATGGAAGCAAGTGTGCAAGAGAAAACGAAGCTGAAGGAAGCTGAAATGAGATTGCAGGAACAAGAATGGAAGAGTACATTAGGTAGTCATAGAGACCAAACCCTAACTAGGATCAAAACATGTATGGTGACTAACTCACCCACAAAACTCAATCTCTAACTAAGGTTACGGGGAAAAAACCTTATAACGGAAAGAAGTGCCTTGGGAAACAATATTTCTAACACGATGAGTATTCGCAATCATACACTCCAGTGTATCCACAATAGGAAACCTATTGAGTTAATCAGCTCTACGATGCTCCTATTACACCAGTTGTCATGGATCTGGTGCCATTTCATGTGACTCACACTAGTTATATTGTAGGCAACGGTGCCATGCTAAACTGAAAGATTTATGCATGATATTTTTTATACAAACCAGTGCAATTCTACACAATCTCACATGGAATAGGATGGCAGTGGTGACATCCTACTCCATGTTAGTTTGTGTTGAATGGCACAGGTTCCAATATCAAGCCATTCTCCATAATCTGAATTAGTTTGCCACTCTAATTCTATGTCTATGTCAGTGTTAAGTAGATTGGCAGCAGTGCCATGCTAATAGGGAAGATGGAAGCATATGTGGAACATTTATGCATAACATTTTAAGAAGGATCCTCCAATGTATTAGAGCCAACCATTTTTCCAGCCAGCCAACACTCAAGTTGGCGCTTAGATACACTCAGGCGTCCAACTTATCAACCGCCTTACCAACTGGTTGTTGCCTATGCCTAGAAGACACCATCCGTCCATGACCTTCAGTGTGAAGGCAGCATCATTCAAGTCAGTACCGACCTCAAATCAGCATGGTTCAAGTCATTGTGGATTCGGCGGATTTTCATCCGCCCATAGGAGTGCCAAAGTGTAGCAAGTACGACTCCACCTGTCCGACTCTGACTCAGCTATGTATGACTTCTAGCTGGCGAACACCTCTGACATGTCTTAAATGACAGTATCGTTGAAACTAAGAATTGTCAATATAGCCGTAGCTCAAGGTGTTAGTGTTAGTAGGTTTGAACGCCCAACATCATCACATGTTGTGGATGACCATTGGCAAGAGCTTGTATTTGCAGAGCATGTCAAATGACCAGATTACGAAATTTGAATCATCTTTTTCAACTCAGTTGCATCAAACATTGAGTAGTGTAGTCCATATTGAAATGAGCAATGTTCTTTGCTGAAGCTTTCTATTATTCCATCTGTCGATATTCCGTCGCTTGTCTCTTTCCACGCTCTGACGTCGTTATCTACTAGTCTACATTCCGACTCACGACTGCTCTCGACAAGTGTTTTGATACATTTGGGTTAACGTAAGTGAACAGCGTTAAGAATGGAAGCCCCGTCCCTTGACTGGCCCAAGCATATCTAGAGTGTTAAAGCCCTTGCTAAAAGCAAGCCGTTACATACATGGAGCCCAAGTCCGAGGAACCCTCTTTTGTGGCTTCCATGATGATCATATGCTTGAGATACCATGCAACGACTTGGCTGGGTACAAAGAGCATAACAAATGAAAGTCAGTTCAGCCCATGCTTGTAAGGAGTGGGGTTTCTTTCAGATCATCTACCATGGCATTCCAATTTCTCTTCTCTAGAGAATGTTGGTGGTCAGGCACTTCTTCGGGCTGCCCTTGAAGAAAAATCAAGCTTATGGCAACAATCCAATCATGTGTGAGGGCTATGGGAGTCGTGTAGGCATTGACAAGGCTGACTCTTTGAAAGGGGGAGATTACTTTTCCCGCAACATTTTACCTACTTCTGCTAGAGATCCAGCAAAATGGTCGAAAATGTCCACCTTGTGGAGGTAATCATCTAGAAGTAGGTAATGCTCAAATGGAAATTCTGCAATCGTAGAATGTTGATTTGAAGCTATTTGTGCGGGGAGAAAAGGGATGACTGCAGCCAACAGCTAGTGAAGCTGAGCCAAAATTTGCTGGTGAATATTTCCTGCAACCCGGATGTTTCTCTTTCAGCGTTTAAGGAAGCATTTGGGGATGAGCCCATAGTTTCATTTCATATAACTGCCATCCCCCCCACCCGTAACCTGATCACTCTGATCCTAGTAATCTAACCCTGCTTTCGTAAGATGACAACATTGAGGGTTTACAGTTGCTCCAAGATGGATAATGGGTCACAGTGAAGCCAATTTCTAGGTGCTCTAGTCTACAATTTGGGAGATCAGATTCAGCTATCAAACAAACATGAACTAGAGCCCACTTTTTTATAAAAGTATGATGCCAACGAAGCCATCTCCCTTTGTTTTCTGGTTCTTGAAAACGCTGTATGTAGATGACCCAAAATTTTGATTCAGATTTTGCCCAACACGACATATGAGAGCATGGAACCCGAGCAATTGTGAACCGGGAAAAGCTGA
The DNA here is from genome assembly GCF_047967505.1 of Dipteris shenzhenensis. Lineage (NCBI taxonomy): Eukaryota > Viridiplantae > Streptophyta > Polypodiopsida > Gleicheniales > Dipteridaceae > Dipteris > Dipteris shenzhenensis. The sequence goes on along the minus strand of NC_141617.1, from coordinate 21,445,590 downwards.
CAGCATCTATTGCTGCTTTCTTCAAAGAGCATCATTGGTCCCATGAAGGAGTTGGTAATGTTGGGGTAAAGGCACATTGCCTACCCTTATATTAAAGAATTAAAGTTAGGACACCTATGACTGTCTTAAGACAGTCATAGGGTAAACCTAATCCTAATAAAACTTAAGTGAGTTTGTGGTGTGGCTCACTCATCACTTCACACCCGCACTATTGTGTCTCTCTCACTCTCACTCTCTTGCTCCCTTTTCACCTCACTTCCCCCTCTCAACTGGTATCAGAGCTTTTCTCTCCCTAGCTTCCTCCCCTCCCGAGCTTTCTCTCCCTAGCCTACTACCCTTTCCGTACGGACGTACGGGCAGCGCCGTACGACCGTACGTCGTCCGTACAGTCGTACGGACGAACTGCGACTACAGCAGGCGGGCGGCGCACCAGTCGACGGCGCGGGAGCAGACCAGTCGACGGCGCGGGAGCAGACCAGGGCCACGGTACGGGAGCAGGGCGGCGGCGCATTTTCTTGGTATCAGCTCCTCTTTAGCAGCTGTGCGAAGCTGCATCAGGCAGCTGTACAGCTGTACAGCTGCTCCGTGACGCTGCGCAGCGGCGCACTCCTCCAAGGACTGCCGTACAGTTGTACGGATTTCCGTACAGCTGTACGGACGACGTCGCCACATCCACAGGAAGCTACACAGATTTTTCTTCTTTCGATCTGTGTGTAGCAGGGAGGTACATTTTCTTGGGATCTGTGTCCAAAGATTTTTTTTTGGGGAAGCGTGCTGCTGTAAGGACACAAGTACAGCAGGACAGCAGGAGTTTCTATGCATTTACTGAGGAAAAATCTCAGTTTTGGGTGAAATTATCAAAGGGCTTTTGCCTAGATGTGTTTGCAGTCTATGCCTTGAGGCAGTGTGTAGCCAGGGAGCACACATTTGCTTTATTTCCGCAGTGCATTTGGTGACATTTGTTGCAGGTCACATTCTTTGTACACATTCTGAAAATCTCAGTTGAGCCACGCTTGGTCAGGGCGCATCGAGTTTACTCGGTCCCTAACTGCCCATCGTTGACAGTGCTCAAAAGATTTTCTTCTGGGTGTTTGTACTTTGTGGTTTGTGTTGTTACTGAGTACACAGAGGCAGTCTATGCTTTGCACATTGTCAGGTACAAGAGTCAGAGAGATTTTCATATTGCATGCTACCTCATTGTTGAGGTGTCCTCCACTTGATTCAGGTGTCAGATCAAGGGGCTTTTGCCCAGACTTTGTTTGATTGCACTTGGGTTACCAACAGAGATCTTCAGATGCATTTTCTCCCCTTGGTATAAGGGTGATTGCTTGGGATTTATCCCATTTCCTGTTGCAGGTTTTGTGTGACAGGCTGAAGAGTCATTTACTGTTTTTGGGGTGTCAGTCAAGTATTTTCTGCAATTTGAGACAGTGACATACCTCATCTGAGGTGGGAGAAGTGATCAGTACAGTCAGTACAGCAGTGTTTACAGCAGTCTGAGTGGTTTTGTCAGATAATTATGCACTGTTAAGCTCTTGTTGAGCAGCAGCAGCAGTCTGTAATTACTGTTTTTTATGCCTCTTTGAGCACAGAACAGTTTGTCAGAAGGTACAGTACTTGCAGGGACATTTACTGTTTTGCTGCAGATTTTACTGACAGTAAAAACAGCACTTTTGAGAGTGCTACTGGCTCTTGAATAGAGCAGGCTTTTCTGAGAAATCAGAACCTTTATTATTCAGTCTTTTTACTTCCAGGGAGTCAGGTACTTTCCTCATCTGATATGGCATCAGGAGGAGGTGATTCTTCAATTCTGAACATAAAGAAACTGGAAGGAGCACATAACTATGCATTATGGGCAGAACAGTGCTTGAATGTTCTTCTGTTAAAGAAGATTGCTAAGCCCATAAGGGTAAAGGGTGTCAAGCCATCTGATATGGCAGCTGATGATTGGGAAGAGCTTGATTTGTCTGCGAGGGCAGCTATTATGCTCACTATTTCAGACACTCTTGTGTTCAATGTACAGGCTGAAAAGACCTCTTATGGTCTATGGCAGAGACTAGAGGAATTGTATGCCCAAAAGAGCTCAGCCAGTAAGGTTTATTGGCTGAAGAAGCTGGTCGATCTTCGCATGAAGGAAGGTACAGCTATGACCTCACACTTGAGTGAGTTTAATGCTATCTTTACACAGCTGATTGCACAGGGGTTGAATCTTGATGAGGAGTTCAAGGCCACTTTCTTGTTGTGTACCCTCCCTGAGAGTTGGGACACTTTCAAGACCACCCTGTCTAATTCAAATGCTACTCTTATGTATGCTGATGTAGAGAGCTCTCTCCTTATGGAAGAGATGAGCAGGAAGAATAATGCGGGCAGCAAGTCTTCAAATGCTTTGCAGGTACAGGATAGAGGCAGGACTCAGCAGAAGGGGAAATCTGCTAGTAAGTCCAGATCCCGCAGTCAGTCCCGTGGCAAAAAGGACATTGAATGCTTTTATTGTGGCAAGAAGGGACATGTGAAGTCGAAGTGCTTCAAGTTCATACGGGATCAGAAAGCCAAGAAGGCTGAATCACAGGATGCAGGAAATGCAAGCAAAGGCAAAGGCAAGGCCACGCTAGTTGAATTGGATGCAGTCAATGTTGCAGCAGAGGACAGTGACAGTGACATACATGATGTTTTATGCTCTTCTGCTGTAATAGCACATGCTTTGGTTATTGATGGCCATGACATGCACACCTGGCTCTTGGATTCAGGTGCCTCTTTTCATGTTACACCTCACAGGGAGTGGTTTACTTCCTACACACGTACTCATGGAGTCGTTCATCTTGGGAACAACTATGCATGTCAGATTGCAGGGATTGGCAGTATACAGATAGTATTTCCTGATGGACAGTCATTTATGCTTGATGGTGTTCGCCATGTGCCGCAAATCAAGAAAAATCTGATTAGCACTGGCTTATTAGATGACAGTGGTTACCACACCACATTTGGGGATTCCAAATGGGTGATTACTGATGGCCAAACAGTAGTGGCTGAGGGTTTTAAGAGTGATACCTTGTACCCTCTTTATGTTTCCAGTATGGGTAATCATGTTGTTGCCATAACCGAGCTGCCAAAGGTTTCATTGTGGCATAGCCGGTTGGGACACATGTCTGTTAAAGGAATGCAAGAACTGTCACGTTTGGGTTATCTGCCGTCTCTTTCATTTTCAGATTTGCCTACTTGTGATCATTGTATTTTTGGCAAGCATTCTGTGACTCCTCATAAGAGGAGGACTCCCCAAAATAGAGCACCACTTGATCTAGTGCACACTGATTTGTGTGAGATGCCACAGTTATCACTAGGGGGTGCCAAATATTTTATTACTTTCATTGATGATGCCACACGTAAGGTGTGGGTCTATTTCTTGAAGCATAAGGGAGATGCCCTAAATGCTTTCAAGAGATTTGTCGCTCAGGTTGAAAATCGGACAGGTCGTAGGCTGAAATGCCTAAGATCCGATAATGGGGGTGAGTATGTGTCACATGCTTTTGTGCAGTTTTGCCAAGCTAAGGGCATCAAACAGGAACTCACAGCCCCTCATAATGCATCTCAAAATGGTGCAAGTGAGCGGATGAATCGAACTATTCAGGAGAAGGTTCGATGTATGTTGTCTTATGCTGCATTACCCCATGGCTTTTGGGCAGAAGCCGTGCAAACAGCAGTTCACATTATTAACAGGTCACCAAATAAGGCTTTGGAATTGAAAGTGCCAGAGGAGGTGTGGTCTGGCAAGCCACCCTCATATAAGCACTTACGGGTCTTTGGCTGCGAGTGCTTTGCTCATGTACGCAAAGATCTCCGCACCAAACTGGATCCAAAGTCTATCAGATGCATCTTTATGGGATATGGTGATGAAGGTGAAATGGGGTACAGATTATGGGATCCCGTTAAACGGAAGATTATACGCAGCAATGATGTCATCTTTAAAGAAGATTGTGTACACAAGGAACCCGTTCAACCTGTGGAATACAGGCGGGTTATTTATGATGATGTTGGACAGCAAAGAATGCCTATTTATATGCAGCAGCAGCCTGCTGCAGATCACCCTGTTCAAGAGGGTATACAGGCTGAAAATCAGCCAGAAAATTTTGCCAATAATGCACCACTGGATGTGCCAACTGATGGGGCTGTAGAACAGCCAGCTACGGTGGTACAGCCACCTGTTATGCATGAAGAACAGGTTGGACAGCAGCCTAATCCGGAACAGTTTGTTAGGAGGAGCACCCGTGCACAACGGCCTCCTGTCAGGTTTGTTCCAGGAGCCAATAATGTGGCTGATTTTATCATGCTGACAGATTGTGGTGAGCCTTCCAGCTTCAAGGAAGCTATGGGAAGAACAGAGAAAAAGAAGTGGGAGAAAGCCATGCAGTCAGAAATGGACTCTCTACTTCAGAATGATACATGGGACTTGGTGCAGTTACCTGCAGGCAGAAAAGTTTTGCCATGCAAGTGGGTTTACAAAGTCAAAGTGGATTCAAATGCTTTACCTCGGTATAAGGCCCGATTGGTTGCCAAGGGATTTAAGCAGGAGAAGGGCATTGATTTTGATGAGATTTTTTCCCCTGTAGTCAAGATGACTACTTTGAGAGCAGTGTTGGCTCTTGTTGCTCATGCTGACATGGATTTATGTCAGATGGATGTGAAGACAGCTTTTCTTCACGGAGATCTCCATGATGAGATCTATATGAGTCAGCCAGAGGGATATGCTGTTAAAGGGAAAGAGCAGCTTGTGTGTAAGCTCAAAAGGAGCTTGTATGGACTCAAGCAGGCACCAAGAGAATGGTACAAGAAGTTTGATGCATTCATGCAGTCCCAAGGGTATCATAGGTGTGAGACCGATCATTGCTTGTACACCAAACGGGCAAAGGATGGCAGTTTGATGCTACTCATTCTATATGTGGATGACATGCTTATTGCCAGTAAATCTCAGCATGAGATTAGTGATTTGAAGAAACAACTGCATAAGTCTTTTGACATGAAAGACTTGGGTGATGCAAATCATATTCTTGGCATGCGTATTACTCGTGACAGGTCCAAGGGACTTTTGTTTCTGTCACAGAAAGAGTACATTGACAAAGTACTGCAGAGGTTTAAAATGGAGGGGGGGAAGTCCATTAGTACCCCGTTGCCTCCACATTTAAAACTCAGCAGTAAGGACAGCCCCAGATCAGATGATGATAAGGCTGAAATGGCCAAGGTTCCGTATGCATCTGCAGTTGGATCTTTGATGTATGCCATGGTTGCCACTCGTCCGGATATTGCTTTTGCGGTGGGAGTCATCAGCAGGTATATGGCAAATCCAGGTAAGCGGCATTGGGAAGCAGTGAAAGGTGTCTTGAGGTATCTCAAAGGTACCAAAGACTTGTGCATATGCTATGGTAGGCAGGATGCTTTGGTGCATGGTTTTACAGATTCAGACTATGCAGGCAATGCAGATAACCGGAAGTCTACTACCGGTTATATTTTTACATTTGCAGGAGGTGCTATATCATGGATGTCACGGTTGCAGAAATGCGTTGCACTATCAACCACAGAAGCTGAATATGTTGCAGCCACTGAGGCTTGCAAGGAAGCAATATGGCTTACTCGGCTGGTGGAAGATTTGGGCATTACAGGAGATATGCCAGTTTTGCATTGTGATAGTCAGAGTGCTATCATGTTGGCAAAGAATCCGGTCTTTCATCAGAAGACCAAGCACATAGAAGTGAAATATCATTTCATCAGGGAGGTACTGGAAGACAAGCGTCTTGAGCTTGTGAAAGTACATACTGATGATAATCCTGCAGATTTGCTCACTAAGAGCTTGCCTACAGAGCGGTTTGCACATTGCCGCCACATCATGGGATTAGGATGAGACCATTCTTACTTTATGGTCTTGTATACAGTAACTGTATATTGCTGTATTTTTATTCTTTTCTCCCCTTTAGGCACATTGGCCTTTAGGTGGGAGGTTGTTGGGGTAAAGGCACATTGCCTACCCTTATATTAAAGAATTAAAGTTAGGACACCTATGACTGTCTTAAGACAGTCATAGGGTAAACCTAATCCTAATAAAACTTAAGTGAGTTTGTGGTGTGGCTCACTCATCACTTCACACCCGCACTATTGTGTCTCTCTCACTCTCACTCTCTTGCTCCCTTTTCACCTCACTTCCCCCTCTCAGGTAATCTAAGCAAATCCAACTCGTGACGTTCAATGACTAGTGGTTTTGCCACCTTGTTTGCTCTAGGTTATATAGAGCCAAGCTTGATCTGGTTATTGTAATTCTCATCGTTGCGTCTTTCTTGTCACCACTTTGACATATAACTATTTATCAGTTTGCCATTTCCTTGGAAACCCCTGCTTGCTATGCATGCAAGAACGTCTCTTGTTCCCCCTCCCCACCTCCCTTCCCTGCCTCCAAACGTAGCATCTCTATTGGAAGGCCGGTGTCTTATTGCTTGATAAATTTTAAATCTGAGAGATCATCTTATTATGATTGCACAAGAAGGCAGTTCATTCTTGTAATTGAAGTCGTAAATAAGAAGCTCCTATAGACCAGCATTAGCATGTTCGTGCATATCCACCCTGATGACAAGCAAGACTTCAGTACTAAGACCAAGCTTTTAAAAAATTATCTGACTAATGCCACACTCCAACCGTCCCACTGTAGCTCCAAGCGGAAACCTTACCTTGATATTGGAATCGCCGAGATGTTGACGAAGCCAATCCACCGAAACGACGGGGTCGGACCCCTTCCCTTCTTGCCCCTTCTCTACCTCAGTTGCGAAACGTGCCAAGGGACCAATTTGTCCAAGTGATGCTAAAATGGGAGAAGAACGTGGCTTGCCAATGAAGCCATTACAAGGCCAGCCAGATTTCACAAAGACTGATGCAAGAAGCGAAACAGCCACAGTGGCTTGCAATCGCTTGCAAGCGACGCCTGAGACTCTGGCCTGCCAAAAGGAAAATGAAAAGGGGGATACGTTAGTTTTGGTTGGCAATGACACCAAAAATGTCTCTTGCAACTGTTCCAAACGCACACGAGGATTTGCTTCCTCTTATCGAACATTCCTCTTGCTATGATGCTGTCCTGTCCAGATAGGACTGATCGAATTCTACTGCAGGATTGTAGTATCTTTATCAATTTTAGAATATGTCACACAATAGAAAGCACAAAGGTAACGTCCACCTCGTGCAGAGCGAACAAGCAAATTAAGAAGAACGCAACCAAGAGAGAAATGTGTGCAATGACACAAAATGCAAGACACGAATTGACAGGGTGCATGGATCGAGGAGGCGAGATTCCTACACAAGCAAAGGTAAAAAAGGCTACCTTGTGATGCAAAGGAGGGAGGTATTTTCGGAGCCAATTCTGGAAGGAAGAGGGGATGGCTCGAGAGAGAGAAGGTTGATGAGCAGCGAAGGATAAGCTGGAGGCGATGGAGGCCATGACAGAAAAGGTAAGGAGCTCGAGTATGCTGAGCTTTGGATGGAAGCACAAAAACACACAGAACATAAGAAAGGAAAGCTCAAGAGAAAAAGAGACAACAAAGTATAGATGTTGCTTAGCGCACTCCTTCATTCACTCTTTTAAAAGCCAATTGTTTTTCAAAATTATATCTAGATTCCCATGTGCCAAACCTTGAACTTTGCATCTTCCCCTGGTTTTAAACCTGCCCTCTAGGTAGCCTATTGTTTCTCGCCTCCCCCTCCACGGCTAGGACTTAGCTCCTATACGCGTTTGACAATTGAAAACTAGATCTGCGGCAGGCACGCAGTCTTTCCATCGTGGAGCAAGTAACTACTAACTCAAAATTGAAGCCAAATCCACTCTCGCTCGCAACAGTCTCACTCTCCACTTAGCCAATGTTACGTGCCTCGAGCTTTTACACTTGTGAGAGTAGTGCATAAGATCATCACGAGGCTTTAAGCCCAAACTTGCAAATCAAGTAGACCATCTCTTCAAATCGAATAGGTTTAAAACGTTTATATAGTTTTTTAATCGTGAAAAGCACCTATATGCTTTTAGTGCTTTAGTCAAAAGCTTAGCGTTTACATCAAACGAAATCAAGGGCATAAGATGAAACCATATCAAGGGCTTAGATTCATGACACGTGGTCTTCTTTTTCAGAGGATCTTCCGACTTATTCAGTGCCCACTCATCTCTCAAGACTTCAAGTTCCTCTCTCTCTCTCTCTCTCTCTCTCTCTCTCTCTCTCTCTCTCTCAACTAAAAATAATTGAACAATCAACAGAACATAATTGAAAGAACTAAAAATTACAAAAGAAGTATTCATTAAAAAGACACAAACAAGTAAACAAAATTGAACTATCAAAACTTGAGTTGCAAAGGCAACAAAAATGCAAAATGCGAAAAAGAGAGGGAATGCGGGACACAAAAAGAGAGAAGAGGGAATGTGGCACATGGAAAGAGATGAGAAGAGGGAATGTAGAAAAGAGAGGGAATGCGGAATGTAAAAAAGAGATGGAATGTGGAATGCGGAATGCAAATAGCCTACATTTCTTGCTCTCACATTGTGAGGAAGACAAAATTCTCATGAACATAGCCATAGTCATTATGCAATTGAACAAAGTGATACTTACAGTGAACCTAAAAGCCAACACATGTACATTGTTATTGAAAGTATGGCAACCTCTCACATAATCAAAGGACGAATGCAATCACCATGTTAACAATGCAGAAGAAAATGGTCAAGACCCATGGTGTATTGATAGTGATGTATCATCTCATATGATTGGACATAAGGGATGGCTTTGTGAGGAGCTACGAATGTCATCTATACAGCTGACAATAATGCAACCTTTGTGAGGAGCTATGAATGTCATCTATACAGCTGGCAATACGTGAACCCTTATCCAAGGAAAAGGAAAAGTACCTATGAATAACGTTACAAGACACAAAGGATTGGTAAATGATGTACTATGTTTCAAAACTCAGCAAGGATCTCTTGTTAATTGGAAAAATGAAAGATAAAAATTATAGCATTATCTTTTATAAAAATATTGCATAATTAGAGACAAATAAACCAAAGAACCATTTTATTTATTTTTGACTATTTTTTAGTATCTGAACTTTGCTCAAAATTCCTTGCCAAATGAAAAGTTTACTTTCTCAAATTAGCATTCCCAAATCAAAATTTTATTTTACGGGGCTATCCTTTCCATGTAAAAAGCTTATCTACTCACACAATTGTTTTGCACTAACAATGAAAAAACTAGGAAATATAATTCTCATCTTAGTATAAATTTTATTTTTAAGAATTCTCCTTTTAAAACTTAACCTTTTCTCTTTATTAACAACTTAACAGTTTAAATAAATAAAAGTAATTTAAATGCATGAAAAAATATTGTGTGTGTGTTGTTAAGGCTCAGGCATGACATTAATTTATCATAAGAGTCCTCTAAAATCTCCAAGAGGAAGGAAGGGGGAAGGGAAGGGGAGGAGGAAGGGAAGGGAAGGGAAGGAAGGGAAGGGAAGGGGAAGGGGAGAGGGAGGGGAAGGAATGGGGAAGGGAGGGAAGGGGGAGGGGACGGAATGGGGAAGCAAAGGAGAGAGGGAAAGAAAGGGGAAGGGACGGAGGGGGAAGGGAAGGGAAGGGGAGGGGGGGGGAGGGGAGAGGGGAGGAGAGAGGAGGGGGAGAGATAGCGGAAGCGAGAGAGGGGGAGGGGGGCACAATCATGGCTACAGTACCCCCCCTTCTTCCCCCTCTCTCTCCCCCTTCACTCTTTCCCTTCTCCCTCCCTCTTCTCTCCCCTCTCGTGCCGTTGCGGTCGCATGAGGCATCAATATCACCCACCTTAAGGCTCTTTCAAATTATAGTGCCTATCAAATATGGTTTGGATGGTTGGGGACACATTATTCCTTTTTTTTCTACCACCCGTCATGCATAAACATGCTTCAGAGTGCCTTATACGAATGTGCGAGTCTCTAGTGTGCATGATAGCTTGCACGTGCCTCGATATCACTCACATTAAGGCCCATGCAAAGTATCATGCCCATCAAATATGGTTTGCATGGTTGGGAAAGCATCATACTATTTTTTGGACCACTCCTCATGCACAAGGGTTAAAACACGCTTTGGGGTGTCTTATTCGAATGTGGGAGTATCAGCTAGGCACGATACTTTGCACACATTGAAATTGCACCAGACTCAAGGCTTGTGCAAATTATAATGCCCATCTAATACAGTTTGCATGGTCGAGGAAGCATTATACCTTGTTTTGTAATCACCCATCATGCACAACGGTTTAAAAACATGCTTTCAAGGTGCCATATTCAAATGTGCAAGTCTCTGCTGGGCATGATACTTTGGAGGAGCCTTGAAATCACACATTTCAAGGTGGGCATGTGCAAAGTATTGTGCCCATCGGATATGGTTATCATGGCCAGGGATGCATTTTACCATGTTTACACCACCCATCATGCACAACGGTCATAAAACACGCATCATGGTGCCTTAATCAAATGGGCAAGTATTTGATGGGCATGATAGTTTGAACATGCCTCAATTTCATACACTTTAAATTTTTTGCAAAGTATCATGTCGATTGGATATGGTTTGCATGGTCAGGGATGCATTATACCATATTTTTCACCACCCATCATGCACAACAATAAAAAAACATGCTTCAGGGTACCTTATTCAAATGAGCGAGCCTTTGATGGACAAGATACTTCGAAAATGTCTTATTTTCAATAACCTTACAGCATGTTCAAGGTATTGTGCACATTAGATATGGTTTGGATGGTCAAGGATGCATTATACCATGTTTTTTCACCACCCAACGTGGACAAGGGTTGAAAACATGTCTTATTGAAATGTGTGAGTCTTGTGGGCATGGTACTTTGCACATGCCTTAATATCAATTATTTTACGTCAACTAAAAATTATCATGCCCATTGGATATGGTTTTCATGGCCGAGCTTGCATTATATCTTATCTTTTCATCGTTCGTTGTGCACAAGGGTAAAAAATACGCTTCGGGGTGCCTTGTTAAAATGTGCGAGCCTCTTTGTGTGGGTCTTCATGGTGACACACGTGTCGTGGGGATGTTGAAGAGATGCCGATGGAGCCTCCACTCCAAGCTACTCCTTGTGAGAGCAATGTAAGGCACGAGCCATTCACAAGTGTCACTCAAGCGGCCTCTAGATTGTTGCAATGTGTGTCCACGAGAGAAAGAGGGAAGGGGGAGAGGGGAGAAGAGAGGGGAGAAGGGAGGGAGAAGGAGATGGGAAGAGGAGAGTGAAGGGGGATAGAGTGGCAAACACAAGGGCACTACAATGGAAACAAGGGAACACCCAAAACACTCTTTTGGAAGAGAAGAGGGAGCTTGTATTTAAACTTGTGCAAACAACAATGAAGACCAAAGTCAACCATTTGGCCTTTTATACAAGTAACCTTTTGAAGGGAGGGCCAACCATAATCTCTTATACCACTCTCCCTTCTCATTCTTGTACCATTCTCTTGGGCCCATCTAGCTCCAAGACACAATCCTGGCTCTACAGACTTGCCACTGTCCATCAAATCACATCACTTAACCAGTGGTGGCATATTGTTAACCAATCTGTGAACATGCCCCCCTTCTTGTTGATCTCGATCCAATCCTCTGGATCATGCAACATTCATGGTTGTTGGATAGTTATCAATGAATAAATGCAAAGTAGTCTTTCGTGTGCACTGGGCTGAATCTTCTTCTGGTCCATTGCAACAACGGGATGTAGTGACTCCTTGTTATGAAATTCTTGCTGTAAGTATGGATGAGTGATTCATCTGGAACTAGCACTTCAGGGTTTGAGTGAGCTGAGTTGAGTACTTGTGACCATTCAAAGAAGGAATAAGAAAAAGGAAAAGAAAAATCTAAGGGGTAAGTTATTATGAAGAAGGTGTTAGTAGGGATTGATGTAAGATCCTAGTGGTGTTAGTGTTAGCAGAGTAAGTAAAGTGCATTCTCATGCTCCTCACAAGTCCCATATTTGATTTGGGTGGGACTTGTAATGGATTCTCATCAGATTATGTCCTTGTCATGCCATGTTTGAACGTTTAGAGTTGTGCATGACATTTTGTCTTACTTCTCTGCATTGAAGTTCCTTTAAAATCCATTTTATGGATTACATTTCATTGAGGTATTTGCTTGGAAGTATTCGAGCCCAATAAGGTTATGGCACCATCTGGAGCTTCTTTTTTTCTTTTTTTTTCAGAGTAATCAAATCGAGAGGAGTCTGAGAATATATCATACAAACCCCTAAAATGAGGACTATGGCTAAAGAGGTTTATAGAAGGGGGATTCTAGGAAAGGCTTCTAAGCTAGAACTGAAAGAAAATAAAAATAAAGAGAAGAGGATGAGTAGAAGTTAGATAGTTAATGTGGTGAGGTTAGTAAAGGAATGTGAAAAAAGCTTTGAAGGTCATAAGAAACTCATCCAAACCCATATTGGTGTAATCACCTTCACCTTGGAGTTGAATGCATCCTCGAGAGTTGCTTGTGGGGAACCACTTGTCGTTCCATGAGCCCTAAATTGCCCTTAATTAGCTGATGTGGCTCCTTTTATTGGCCATTTTACTTGATTGGATGGATTGGACGGTGCATGCAATGGTAGATGTGGCCTTTGTTGATAAATGGGTTGAGGAATTACCCTAGGATAATGACATTGGGATGTGTCATGATTTCCCCAATGATCACAATGGGCACAATAGAGTGTTGGCCTAGCTCTAAGATGAGGGCATTCCTTAGTGGGATGATTTCCAGTGCATACCCCACACCATAGGAGCATCTTTTGGTGCTTCTATATTCCATTGTCGGCTCAACTTGTTTAATAGATCTGTGGCCAACTCTTCCATGTTGAGCACCTTGGGCACAATGCTTCTATCCCTAGTTGCTTCTAAGGTTGAAGCCTGTGCTATTTGGGACATATCAGAGTAAGCAAAGGATTTATCCTTTTGGGGCGTCTCCCTCATTTTATCCCCTAAGCATATCGTTGTCTTGCTGCATAGCTCAAACGTTGTGGGATTCATAGCAAACAAATGATCATGCAGCTTGCATCCCTAGTTGCTTCTGAGGTTGAAGCCTGTGCTATTTGGGAAATATCAGAGGAAGCAAAGGATTTATCCTTTTGGGGTGTCTCCCTCATTTTATCCCTTAAGCGTATCGCTGTCTTACTGCATAGCTCAAACGATGTGAGATTCATAACAAACAAATGATCATGCAGCTTAGCATCCCATAGCCCTATGAGGAAGCGTGACAGAAGCTACACATCACTCATCCTCTCATGGGGTTCACATCACGAGTTCATATGTTTAATCCTAGTGATATAGTCTCTTAAGGACTCAGTGTCCTTCTGCTTCACCTCATAAAGCTGGTTAAGCAGGCTTCACTTGGGACCACTGGGGGCAAACCCCACAATAAAGGAGTTATGGAATGTGTCCCAATTTATTTTCTCCTCAGGGTTTAAGGCTCTAAACCATTGTCCAGCCTTGTCGTCAAGACTCAAGCTAAAAGCATTGACCTTGTCTAGATCCCCAATATCATCAAAGGTGTCACAGATTTGTTCAAATCTCTCAACATGGGAGACTAGGTCTCCTTCTCCTACAAACTTGGTGATTAGCTTGGAGATTGTAATAGGCTTGCTCCTTGAAGGGTTGGTATCCCATCTTGGAAACATTAGTGGTGGAGCGGCTGCCCCCCTTCCTATTCATCTACGAGGACTGTTTGTGATATAGGAGGAGGTTATGGAATGGTGGGCCTTGTCTCGTACATTGGTGGTCCTGATGAAGGGTTCCATGGATTGGATGGCACGAGGTTGGGATGGGGGATCCACGCCCACTAGGCATTTGCATTGTGACTTGGGTTGGGTTGGGCTGGGCCTAACAGGTTGGTGGACTGGAGGTCCTCTAAGGAGAGGTATGTTTCGTGTAGGCATAGGGCACTTGTTGGGTAGGGAATATCTCCCATGTTTTGTTGCCAAGGAGGTATCATAGGGGCTTCTGAGGTGGAGGGTCTTAATTGTGGACCTTCAAGATTACTTCTCTGCCCCCTTTGCTCTAGATTGTGGGACCCCCTTGTGAGAATGTGGGTCCCAATCCCTCCCCATAGGATTGTCTATCATCAAAGAATTGGTATGACAGGGGTTGATTGCCATTAGGTATCATGGGACATGCCTCCCTGAGTATTTCTTCTGACATCGGTGGTTGGGCTGGCATTTGAGCCTTTGACATTGTTCTAATCTGTCCAGCAAATGGGTTTAGCCACTCTACTGGGTCTGTTAATCCAAACCTTCCCATGATATTGGAAAAGGTTTCCCCTAAGGTGGTTGCTGATGTAGATGGGGTAGGAGAGTGGAGATCAGTGGGAATGGAATTCAGAGCCATTGAGGCTCTAACATTAGAGGGTTCACCCATGTCTCTATCTTGACTCATGGACTCTTTCGAGCTGTGTACAATTCAGCTGGTGGTGGTTCTTACAATGAGTGAGAACCGGCTTTTGAGCTTACTGACCCTGAGGACGCCAAGCTAGGTATGGAGGTCTACCAGATGGTATTTGAAGCACTGTCTTTAGGCTCAGGGTGAGGTTGTAGGACTCTTCCTGATCTCAAGATCATGTCTTCATTGGCATAGTTGAGGTCCCAATTCTAGGTTGAGTCCACCTTGACACGGGGTTAAGGCAATTTGCATGCAAATTTCATCATTTCTTGATTCTCGAGGTCCCAATTTTCATGTGTTCTTTCCTGATTTTTTTGTTCCCATAGCTATCCCTATGGCCGTGGGGATAGAGCTATGGCAACAACCGACAGGATAGAGTTACAGCAACGAGTCAAAGCTTGTTTGATCGATGGGATAGAGCTATGGCAACAACCTGTGGGGATAGCAAGTCCGCGGGGTAAAGTTAAGGCAACGGCCGGCGGGATAGAGCTATGGCGATGACCCGTGGGGATAGGGCTAAAGTAGATAGCCTTATGGCACCATGTCAACACAAGTTTGACTGATGGGATAGCAAACTGACATTGATTAATTAGGGTGGTGGGTTAGGTACTGACATGTGTCAAGTCGGCGGGATAGAGATAAGGCAATGGCCAGTGGGATAGCAAGTCGGCACTAAGATGACGGGTCAATGCAAGTTTGACCTTTTGGATAGAGCTATGGCGATGGGTCAACACAAGTTTGACCGATGGGATACGGCTATGGCAATGGTCGACAGGATAGTGCTATTGCGTCGACCCGTGGGGATAGAGACACAATTTTGCCGACTGGTTTTTGATAATTTTGTTACATATCAATGCTCCACTCTCGTGTAACTACGCGGGAACCAGCTAACTCTACTTGTAAGCCCCCCATATGAGGAGAAGGCATTTGAGTAGCTCGGTTATCCGGTAGGTCCTGGTTTGGACACCAGATGGGGGCCATGTGTGGCTTGATGGCTGGACAGCTTTAGATAGAGTTGGAATACTGCCAACCAGGCTACATGCAAGTGCGGGAAGGCATCCCATGACTGACCGCACTGAGGGTAGATGGAGATTTCCCGAGGCAGCCCACTCTCGGGCTGTAGGGCCCATTTGGAGACCCAGATGATCCCGGATGGTTGTGGGCCGAATGGATACCGTAGGTTAGTTGCTCTATTTTGCACCATGGTTCTATCGTGTGGTCGGTGGCCTATTTCGACCCCCAATTGGCCATTTTGGGCAGACTAGGTTGGTCTCCCAATTGAGTCTAACTGACTACGACTGGTGGCTATATAAGAGCAAGCCTGTGAAGCCCATATTCATCACTGGCTACAGCAACCTTGATTCCTTAACATCCAGCCTCCGTCCTCTACTGTTTCCAGCACGCCATCGAAGCTTCTCTCACAAGAGCGCATGGTTGGGAGGCAGCGCCATCTATTGTATCAATTTTACAGTAATCAAATTTTTGATTCTCCATACTATTTGCTTTTCTCTCTTGCATACGAGATCCTGTTATCTGTTGAGCACAAACGTTGTATTGTTTTCTTACAGATTCTTGATGATTTGGAAGTTTTTGTTCATGTTTTTTTGTGATGGGAGGATGCTAAACTACCTAATCTACCTACCCAATGAAAAAAACTTGAAAGAAAAACATTTAAATGCCAAAATGTAAGATTTCTTAAGGGGTGAGTGTTAACACACAAAATAACTTCGAAATTCAGCTTGATTCTTCATTTTTGGTTTTTTTTGTGAGTTTTGACATCATACACTCCTTAGCAATCTCACAAACTAAGTTCCTATCAACTCAAAACACTAAAAAGCATGAAAAACAAGCTTCAAATGATAAAAAAGACTCTCCAATAGAAAATGACAACTTTCCTAACTTTTTCGTCCAAAACTCTCACTTCTTCACTCTTTCCTCTCCTACAACTCCACTAACAAAGCTCCAAGTTAAGCTTGAAGCCTTGTGCAATGGGTAGATAATGAAGAAAGACAAGTGCAATGCAAAAGCATACCTTCATTCCCCAACAACGGCACAAAAAATGTGTGGGTCTCGACGGTGACACACGTGTCGTGGGGGGATGTTTGAAGAGATGCCAATGGAGCCTCCACTCCAAGCTACTCCTTGTTAGAGCAATGCAAGGCATGGCACGAGTCGTCCACAAGTGTCATTCAAGCAGCCTCCGGATTGTTGCAATGTGTTTCCACAAGAGAAAGAGGGAAGGGGGAGAGGGGAGAAGAGAGGGGAGAAGGGACGGAGAAGGATCTACGTTCAGTCAAAATAAAACCAGCAAAGCAATATGACTTTTGACAGAAAGAGTGATGATTTTGTCTAGCATAGGATTTTGGCTGGGCACAATCTAGGAGGTGAAATCCAACCTCCTTTTTGGGGATACTCTTCCTAGATCTCTTTAATATGAAAGGAAATATTTTTAATTTTAGACTGCTGAGCCTAAGAAATCATCTAACCCAAGGGTACTCAAGAATGTGCTTAACAAAGCGATTTTGCTTGTTGGCCATATCTAGAGAGTTATGAATCTTCAACTACAGTTTTGTTCCTAGTTGCTTGCTCGACTGGCGTCACAAATTGGTGCGGGGGGTGATTCTGTGTGAGTGACCAGTTTAGAGGCAGAAGTCATGCAGTTGCGGATGGAAAATGAGACTCTATGGAGTTAGTAGGAGTGGGTGCGGCAACTGGAGGATAGGGTGGCGGTTCTTGAAGCCCAGGTTCAAGTGGCAGAAGTGCATTCAGAGGCCACTCAATAGCTGCATTCGGAGTATGGGTCGGGCACTGAGCATGAGTTGCTATGCCAACGTACTACCAATGCACTGGTAGAGTACTTAAGGGCATTTTCAAGGAATGTAAGTGTCAATATGGAGCATATGGGCTCGCTTCTAGAAGCTCTTCAAGGAGATGTGTGGGCAGAATGGGACAAACAGGTGGCAAGATGGAGTGTGGTCGTTGTTCTGCAAACATGTCGAGAGCTAGTTCCACACGAATGCCAACCCCGGATGAGGAGCTGGTGCAAGTTTCGGTCCACAAAAGGGTCTGCAGTTGTTGACTGGTTCTAGACCAAAGGGGTCTAGTACATCTTTTGGTGGTGGTGGTGCAGATAAGGGGAAAGGAGTTATTGCGAAGTCAATGCAGATTGCAGAGGATTGGCAAGCCAAGGATGAAGAGTTGGCAGATGTAATTGTGGAAGTCATTCGCAACAACAAAAGAGTGGGTGCGCTGAAGTGGCAAATGCATTCACTATGTCTGTGGTTGGAATTGTGCGCCCATTCCTTCAGTCTGTCACTCCCTCCTCATCCTCCTTGGTGGAAAGAAGCGGATAAGTTTTTGGGAAAGTTTTATAATAAGCACATGCCTTTTCCTAGATTGTCGGATCCTCCTTCTTATGAACCGATGGTGATTCAGAGACCAGCGATGGCACAGGAATGTGGTGGTAGCAGCAGTTACTATTGGGTGCTTAGATAGATGAGGTGCTACCCATGGAGCAGTGGCTTGAACAACAGGTGGTGGATAGATCTAAACCGCATCCTTTGTAGCGGTTGACAAATCTCGAGCAAGATTGTAGACATAAAAGGCGGTTACGGAAGAGGCAGCTAGAGATTGCGTCTACTAGTGCTGGTTCGAGTGGAGCTCAACATTGCTAGGAATTCAAGCAAAGAACATATATTCTATTATATTTGCATCAAACATATTAATCATATAATTGATCATTCTTGGTATTATCCCAGCTACTAAGGAAGATTACCTCCTCATTTGGCAAATGCAAATGCACAAGCTTCACCAATTGTAGTAAATTATGTGGTAGTTCAAAAATGGCAAAATAGATGATTTACTGGCTCAACAAGAAGATTTTCCAATCAAAACATCAATTGGGGGAATCAACAAAGAAACTTAAATTGTGATTATTGCAGTGTAGGACACAAGCAAAGACCTAACTATGAATTGTGGTGCAAACACAGAACAAAAAGGGATATACCCATTATCAAAATATAACAATAGAGCTCCTCCAACTTAGCAATAACAACAAACTCAACTCCAATTAATGCAACCATTATTCAAGAAGTTGAAAATACGGACACAAAGCCCACATCTTCAAATTAGGTACCAGGTACTACCACAATATTATAGTAGTCGATAAGTAGTTTGAATAATTACACATAGAATGTGATTGTTCTACATGCATGCAAATAAAAGATATGAATCAACTCAGATTTCATAGATTGTAATTCAACATTTGTGATAAAAATCATATCAACATCAATCTCTTAAAGCTATTGATTTTTTTTGGGTAATTTCATTCGCTATAGCACCATTGCCTTCCATATTGTTTTCCAAGTTTGCATGTTGTTGTATATGATTATACCATTCATTATTAATACAAATTCTATTTGCAACATGCAATAGTGTATGTACAAGATGGTGCATTTCTTTCATCATTATCAATGGTCTTACTTTTCCGATTGCATAATTTGATTTGTATTGTAATTTATGTTTTATTCCAACAATTATTAATGCTTCATCATCAAGAAATCTAGGCAAAATGTGTTGGATTTTGGATGTGTTAGCTAAACCATTCACAATATTTTGCATTGTCCATTGTGTGTCAGCTCGCTTATTTGCAAGAATGATATTCTAGGTGACAACAATCATTCCTCTCAATGTCATTAATTTTATCAAATTCATGTGTAGGAAGATTCAATCTTATATGTTGAGGGGAGAAGAATTTTGGATACTTATTTAGTTGTATTTCTTTCTTGAATTCCATAAAATCCTATGTTGGTTTCCATTGAAGGTTGAAGCATTTGAAATTGATTCTTTCTTGTTACCCATTCAAATAGATTTTTTTAAAAAGTTGCATTGCTTCTTAAAGAACATATGATGCCAATCGGACAGTCATCGAATGAGAAAAAGAGCCTCAGAGGCTCCAAAATGTAAACCCTGATCAAAACATAGCAAGAGGGTGTCCGGAAAGGCAAACCCTAATGAAAAAGCAGCAAGATTACACTTCAAAATGATGCAAGATAGCTCCAAAGTGAAAAGCGGCTCCCTGGAACAGCTCCGAATGCTTCAGAGCTCTTGTAGATGTTCGTAGCAGATAGGTGGTGGCTGTAAATGCTCTAGAATACACACAACAGGGCCCAAAGTCCAAAGGCGGTTGCTGTAGGTGCTCCAAAAGTGCAACAACAGTTCTCTGAAGTGATTGGCAGCTCCCTAGAACAACTCTGAATGTTGTAATAGGCCACCACAATGAAAAACGATTGTTGTAGTCATGTCAATCTTCAACAACTGATTGTACAATGCATTGTTCAAGGAGACAACGGGTGGGATGATACACCATGGATGATTCAAGGTGAAGAACTAGTGATACAATGGGAGGACTTTGATTTCAATTCTACTCATTGTGCGGTGATCGAGCTACTTGTTGCATCGAAGGTAATTAAAAGGGTGACATTCTTCGAAGGGTGGGATGCTCCCCAAGCTTGGGGGGAGATTTGGTGCATCTGCTCATTAATTCCTATGGATAAGCTCGTCTTGAATGATTTCTTCTTGATCTCACTACAAAGGTTTCTAAGGCTCGGCTAGTAATGTTTCAACCAAGGTATCCCTTTGTACCTAATCAACCTTTTGCGTCTCATTTTGAGCTTCAAGTTATAATTCTTTTTGGTTTAAAGATAAACTATAAACAAAGGATTGCAAGTTTATTTGGTGCTGAATGTCTTGCTCAAGTATTGAATTCTCCCCACCCTCTCCTTCTACCTATCTTAGACTACCGAAAAACTTGGGATGTCCGAATTTTAGTCTTGGTGTGATGAAATCTTGGCTCCTCCAATTTGATGGTGCATACAAACCTTCGACCAAGGCTGTTGGTGTGGGTGTGAAGCTCAGTTCACCAGGGGGTGAGGTGTATTGTTATAGCAAGTCTGCACCAGCAAGTACTTGCAACTAAGCTGAGTACTCAACACTCATTTTGGGCTACAAAAGGCGCAAGAACACATCAAGCAACTTGAGGTGCAAGTAGATTCTCAACTCATGTGTGAACAGTTAGTGGAAGGTGGAAGGTGCAGAGCAAAGGCTTGGTTCCACAACATCAACAAGCATTGGAACTTTGCCAACAATTTGAAGGGGTAAAAATTCAGCATATCCCTCGAGCTCAAAATATAGTTGCTAATTTCTTGGCATGTGAAGCTTGTACTTCAATCACGCATGAAGCGAGTGGAAGCGCTGCCCCAACAAAGCCGCAAGCCACGAATGAGCGTGATCATTTGTAAGGAATACAAAGGTTGTGGTCATCATGAAACTAAGTGTTGGGTATATTTGATACGAGTTTACCGACTTCAAAAGATCATCAGAAAGGTCCTTAAGGACATTGCACAAAAGAAGGATGCCAAACCGCACACCCCTTGAAGAAACAGCATGGCGACTACAAGAGCTAGAAGAAGCTGAAGGTGATGTGCAAGCTTGAGAGTGCTCTCAACGGAAGCAAGAACGGAAGAAGGAGAGAGAGAGACAGAGAGCCACAAGTTTTGGTGGGTGCAAAACAACCCTAATCTTCTTTTTCATTCATTTATATATGTGTTTGAGTATTGTACATAACCGGGGTAAAGGCACAGTGACCTTTAACCCCCACAACCTCCCACTTAAAGGACAATGTGCCTTTAAGGGAGAACAACCAATGAGCATACTATCCAATGCCCATCAATACACGACAATACTCAAACCGCTGACTAGGTAGACTCTTCGTCAGCATATCTGTAGGGTTATCATCTGTATGAACCTTGACAAGCTCTATGCGCTTGTCCTCAAGTACCTCCCTGATGAAATGGTACCTGACCTCAATGTGTTTGGTCTTTGCATGAAAGACCGGATTCTGTGCTAGCTGAATAGCACTCATGGAATCATTATGCAATGTCGGTACACCTGTATGAATCCCCAAATCTCCCACTAGCCGATCAAGCCATATAGCCTCCTTGCAACCCTCTGTGGCTACAACATACTCAGCCTCTGTGGTAGACAAAGCAATGCACTTCTGTGCACGAGACATCCACGACACTGCACCACCTGCAAAGGTGAACACATAACCAGAAGTGGATCTCCTACTATCCACATGCCTTGCATAGTCTGAATCTGTGTACCCAAGTACACGCATGTCTCCTCTACCAAAGCAGATGCACATCTCCTTGGTACCCTTCATGTACCTCATGATGCACTTAACTACCTCCCAATGCCTCTTTCCTGGATTAGCCATATACCAGCTAACAACTCCCACTGCAAATGCAATGTCTGGTCTAGTAGCTATCATAGCATACATAAGACTCCCAAGTGCTGATGCATAAGGAACCTTGGCCATCATGGCCCTCTCCTCATCTGATTTGGGACTATTTGTATGACTCAGTTTCACATATGGAGGCAATGGAGTACTCACTGCCTTCCCCCCCTCCATATTGAAACACTGCAATACTTTTGTAACATACTCTTTTTGTGAAAGCCAAAGGAGTTTCCTACTCCGATCACGCGTGATGTGCATACCAAGAATATGACCTGCAAATCCCAAATCCTTTATATCAAAGGCCTCATGCAACTTGGCCTTTAATGCATCTAGCTCATAAGTATTCTTGCTAGCCAATAGCATATCATCCACATATAGTGCCAAGATTATCAGGCTATTGTCCTTAGCCCTTTTAGTCTAGAGGCAGTGGTCAATTTCACTCCTTCTAAAACCCTAGGACCGAATGAAAGCATCAAACTTCTGATACCATTCTCTAGGCGCTTGCTTAAGACTATAGAGACTCTTCTTCAACTTGCAAACTAAATGCTCTTTGCCCTTTTCTTCAAAGCCTTCCGGCTGCACCATGTAAATTTCCTCATGCAAATCCCCATGCAAGAAAGCTGTCTTGACATCCATCTACATAAGCTCCATATCCTCTACTACCACTAGTCCAAGCATGCATCTAAGTGTGGTCATCTTCACAACCGGAGAGAATATCTCATCAAAGTCCACACCCTTCTCTTGCTTGAACCCTTTAGCAACCAAATGGGCCTTGTACCTAGGCACATCATCACCTGTGACCTTCATTTTGTAGACCCATTTACATGGCAATGCTTTCTTTCCATGTGGCAAAGAAACCAAGTCCCATGTCTTATTCTTCATAAGTGAACTCATCTCTGATTGCATAGCATACTCCCACTTGCATTGATCCTCACGCATCATAGCCTCTCTGTAGCAAGAAGGCTCCCCGCAATCAGTAAGCATCACATAGTCTACCCCTGGAATAAACTTATCATGCGGTCTAGACACTCTAGAAGATCTTCTCAAGGGCATTTCAGCTTGCTGTCCCACCTGCATATCAGCCACATTTGGCTCATCATTTCCACCAATAGATGATCCATCATCTACCCTTGATTGTATACCTGTGGGAGTACTTGGTGGTACCATTTCTTGCACATTTGGTGCATGGATAGCTTGCTGTCTATCAACATATGCAGGTGGATTCACATCCTGGAAAGTGATTCTCCTCATTTCCACATCCCTCATGGGTATCTTATGCATCTTCTTCTCATTGAAGACTACATCATGGCTGCGTATGATCTTCTTTGCTTCTAGATCCCAGAGACGATAGCCCATCTCTCCTTTTTTCACCATAACCCAGAAAGATGCATTTCCTACACTTAGGATCTAGCTTCTTTCGAAGCTCTTTTGGCACATCTGCATATGCCTCACACCCAAATATATGCAAATGAGAGTAAGAGGGCTTCTTGCCACTCCATGCCTCTTCAGGAATACCACCATCCAAACTCTTACTAGGTGATCTATTGATCACATGCACTGCAGTCTTCATTGCCTCAGCCCAAAAACCACCAGAAAGACTTGCATTGGAAAGCATGCATTGCAACCTTTCTTGAATGGTACGGTTCATCTTTTCTGCAGCTGGATTTTGCTCTGGAGTACAAGGGGATGTGAGCTCCCTCTTAATCCCACGTGTATCACAGAAATGGTGGTACCATTTCTTGCACATTTGGTGCATGGATAGCTTGCTGTCTATCAACATATGCAAGGGGATTCACATCCTGGAAAGTGATTCTCCTCATTTCCACATCCCTCATGGGTACCTTATGCATCTTCTTCTCATTAAAGACTACATCATGGCTGCGTATGATCTTCTTTGCTTCTAGATCCCAGAGACGATAGCCCATCTCTCCTTTTTCACCATAACCCAGAAAGATGCATTTCCTACACTTAGGATCTAGCTTCTTTCGAAGCTCTTTTGGCACATGTGCATATGTCTCACACCCAAATATATGCAAATGAGAGTAAGAGGGCTTCTTTCCACTCCATACCTCTTCAGGAATACCACCATCCAAACTCTTACTAGGTGATCTATTGATCACATGCACTGCAGTCTTCGTTGCCTTAGCCCAGAAACCACTAGAAAGACTTGCATTGGAAAGCATGCATTGCAACCTTTCTTGAATGGTACGGTTCATCTTTTCTGCAACTGGATTTTGCTCTGGAGTATAAGGGGATGTGAGCTCCCTCTTAATCCCACGTGTATCA
Organism: Dipteris shenzhenensis; assembly: GCF_047967505.1. Classification (NCBI taxonomy): domain Eukaryota; kingdom Viridiplantae; phylum Streptophyta; class Polypodiopsida; order Gleicheniales; family Dipteridaceae; genus Dipteris; species Dipteris shenzhenensis. Next base: position 21,421,552 of record NC_141617.1, on the reverse strand, counting down.
CAGAAATGCTGAAAGTCATGAGAGAGATACTCTCCACCATTGTCAGTCCGTAGGCATTTAAGCGTTCTACCTGACTGATTCTCAACCAAGGCCAGCCATTTCTGAAATACCTGGAACACATCACTCTTCCGAGCTATAGCATAAGCCCACACTTTCCTAGTTGCATCATCAATGAATGTCACATAGTATTTAGCCCCGCCTAATGACCGTGTAGGCATGGGATCACATACGTCTGAATGCACCAAATCAAGCTTTTCAAACTCTTTCTTTCCCCTTCTTTTATGGGTTGAAATAGTCTGCTTCCCATAGAGACAGTGCTCACAAAATTCAAAATCAAAGAAACTCAAATGCGGTACGTAACCCAAACGGCATAAGAGTTTCATTCCATTCTGGCTCATGTGCCCCAACCTGCAATGCCACAAAGAAGTGCTTGGCTGCTCGGTTATTGCAACAACATGATCAAATACCCCTGATACATGTAAGGGATATAAAGTCCCACACTTGGCACCCCTGGCCAAAAGCATAGAGCCCTTCTAAATTTTCCAACTCTGAAAGCCAAAAGTGGTGTGAAAACCAGCATCATCTAGTTGACCCACTGAAATAAGACTCTTGGTCAGCTTAGGCACATGTCTCACATGTTTCAAAACAAATGCAGACCCATTTGCAAAAGAAAACTTTATGTCACCTGCTCCCACTATGTCACATGCATAGTCATTTCCAAGATGCACACAACCTGTCTTTCCACTGTCATAAGTGGAGAACCATTCCCTATGGGGAGTAACATGGAATGAAGCACCAGAATCCAAAATCCAATCCTGGGAATGTGCATCATCTGAAGTGTTAAGTAACTCTACATAAACTAGACATGAAGAGAACGTCATTGTCACTATCATGTGTGACTGCATTGATCTCCTCGATCTTCACTTTTCCTTTGTCGTCCCTTGGACTCTCTTCCTTTTGATTTGCACCCCAATTTGCATTCTTTTTCTTATCCTTTTGCTCTCTTTTCAGCTTGTAGCAATCCTTTTTCATATGGCCCTTCTTGCCACAGTGGTAACACTCAATGTTCCGTGCCTTGGATTTGCTACGAGACTTCCCTCTTTGTTGGGACTTCCCACTAAACTGTGATCTGCCCCTTTGCACATTTAAGGCTACATCCTACTTGTTGCCATCCATAGACTTCCGTATAATCTCCTCGGCCAACAAGCTACCCACAAGATCATCAAATTTTAGTACTCCACTAGGTGCAGAGTTACTGACAGCTGTACGGAAGGTATCCCATGAGGATGGCAATGAACATAAGAGAAATATTGCCTTAGTCTCCACATCAAAATTCATCTTCTGAGCCTGAAGCTGGCTGAAAATAATATTGAATTCATTCAAGTGAGAAGCAATGGAGACCCCTTCCTTCATCTGTAGCTCAAACAACCTCTTCATGAGGTAAACTTTATTAGAGGCAGTTTCCTTCTCATAAGTGGCACACAGTTTCTTCCACAAATCTTCTGTAGTCTGCTCATTTACTACTATGAAATAAATTGACTCTGCAAGATGAAGTCTAATAGTAGACTTTGCTAATGCATCTAACTCATTCCAATCATCCTCAGACATATTTGCAAGCTTAGCTTCAATCCCTGCCAAGGGTTTAATTTGCTTCTTTTGAATAAGCACATCCCTTATTTGTTCTTTCCACAAAGAAAAGTTTGTCCCATCAAACTTTTTAATGCTGAAAAACTCCTTTTCAGACATGGAAGAGGATGCCATGATGAAAATGAAACAAAATCCCAAATGATAGTGCCTGCAAGAGAGAATCACACCAAATACCAGGTGCACCCAAATGTGTATGCCACAATAGAGTGAAATATCACCAAAACTCAAAGCTCAAAGCATCAAAAGATGCATCTGACTCATGTGCATATACTATGCATCCATATGAGAAAATCTGGCCTAAAAGAAAATGCCAATAAGTGCCAAATGACTCAAGCATAAACACCGTCCACTGGCATATGCATCAATAATATCTCATCCAAGAGAGCATAGCACTATCAGTGCATCACCTGCAATGTGTCAAAGCTGTCCCTCAGCATAAAATAGCATCCATGTACAAAGCGTCCATTAAAAAAATAGCATCCCATAAGGCAATTTGGGCCTATCAGCGCATCCAATAAGGACCGCAATGCATCAAATGGCCTATAAATCATCCACTAGAACCCAATGCACACCACGAATGAGCGCACACTGCTCAAACTACAACCAGAGTGATCTGCATAAGGTATGCTCAAGAAATCATAGTCCCACGGTAATGACCGCTACTAAAAATAGAACTTGAGATGCCTCAAAACATGGGTGCCATTGCATAATTGAACTCAACAAGAAAATTTGCAAATATCTCTCTTCTGCCAGTTAGGTGGAAGAAAATCCAAAGGAGTGTCTTGTGGCCTTCAAGCACCGTTGTGTTTCTCTCAACTTTCTTACTGAAGATAGATGGCTGTTGGTTCTTCCCACATTTCTAGAGGGTTTGGCTCAAGTGTGGTATCAGAAGCAAGCCAAAGAAGTTCGCCAAAGTTGGCCGAGGTTGACAGCAGCTATGATCGAGTATTTTGACAAAGAAGAGGAGCCGGAGAATGTGTACCTGCAAGTGGCAAACTTGAAGCAGTCAGAAGGTGAGACAGCGCGTTGATATGTGGATTGAGCGGCCATGCTCCTGGATTGTTTAATTGCCACGCAAGAGGACAACGCCAGATTTTGAGCTGGAATGACTCAGTATGTGCTGGGCTACCTCGTAGTAGGAGCAAGTGATGAATTCTGCCTCAAGCTTAAATGGGAGAATCCAGAAACCATGATGCTAGCACATGAGATTGCTCAAAAGTTTGATAAAGTTCAATCTGACCCCGCTTCAAAGAAGATGATTGTCCCTCCCCTCAATTCTTGCAACAACAACTTGGGGGGTCCAACCCAGGGGCATACCCCCACCCCCATTAGGGATGTATCCACCGCCTCCACGTCAAATGTATTGTCTTCCCTTAGATGCTTACCCTCAACAAGGAGTATATCCTCAACCTCTGCCTAGAAGATTTTCCCAGCCTCACCCATGAGCCCCCCTCCTTCCGACTCCCCCGGCCCCTCCTGCTAAAGAACTCGGAGTTAATGACCTAGCCAAGGCCTTGAATGATCTTTGGCTTGAGATGGTGGGCATCAAAAATCAAGCCAATCACCCTCTAAGAGAACGTGCCAATGTTGTGTGCTACAAGTGCTACCAGAAGGGTCATTATCGCATGGAATGCCCCAATATTCCAAGGGTGAATTTTCTAAGTGAATCAGGCATCGAGGATTCTGACGTAGAGATCCTTGACCTCAGGAAAAGAAGTCGTACCACCTCGGACCCCTCTCTAAACCATGGACCGGGGCTGCCCCCAGAAGAAGGTGTCCTTCTCAGAGCCCTCAGATACTGAGATGGCAGACCCACCAACAAAGAAGACTAAAAGATCTCGCAGGAGTAAGTGGTCACCCTCGGATTTTCCCATTGGCTCGGGGCAAGAGGACTATTCGATCGTTCAGGACCTTGCTCATCGGTCTTTGAGCATCACACTTCCTCAACTAATAGCCCTAAGGTGAGACGTGAGCTACAGCAAGGGCTCTCAACAAGGAGGAGTAAGAAAAAGGAAAAAGTACGAGAGGTTTCTTCTATCTCTGAAGAAATTGATCAGCACCCGCATACAGTAGATGTCATCATAGATAATTGCTGTGTCAAAAGTGTGTGTGTCGATGGAGGAGCTGCATGTAATATCATGGTGCCCCGTATCATGAAGAAATTGAATTTGAAATGCACAAGGCATTCCTCCACTCAAATCAAGGTAGCAAATGGTCGATGACTCACCACCCTAGGAGTCATTGAGGATTTGCCCATCACTGTCAATGGGTTAACCACCACCGTCAATTTCTATGTAGTGGACATCGAAGATACAGGCAGGAGTTACCCAGCCATACTCGGGAGACCATGGTTGAGAAAGAGTGATGCAGTCAGCTATTGGAAGACATGACACATGTCTTTTGGTGCTTCTAAGGAGAAGATCCCGGTGCAACCAGGTGCCACTGAACCAGAAGAAGAAGAGGAGCAAGACAGTGATACTCTCTCATCCTCGGTGTCTGAATCAATGGAAGAATCAGACGGGGGGGAGGAGTTCTCAGAGAAGGAAGTTTATATGATGGGGGTGTCTCTGACCCTGCCACTTGTAGAATAGGTAACATCTAATCCTCAACAGCTTGAATCTATGCTTTCCCTAGACCTCACTCCAAGTGAGAAAGACGAGTTCCTAGAAATGTTCAAAGATTTCCTTGACCTCTTTGCAACTAGCTACCACCACCTTCACCATGTGACTACCATAGAGCACACTGATGCGAAGCCTGTGGCTCAGAAGTATTGGAGATTAGGGCCCCTATAGACCGATGCTTTGTGCTTAGAGTTGTAGAAACTTGTAGAAGCTGGGTTATTATTCCGGTTCACAATACTGAATGGGTTTCACTAGTGGTAGTCACCCCAAAGAAAAACAACAAGTGGCGGGTCTGCATTGACTATAAGAAACTCAATGCGACCACCAAGAGGGACCATCATCCTCTTCCCTTTCAAGACCTCATTCTTAAGAAGATTTATGTAGATGGTGTTTGCTCCATATTTGGGGGTTTTCTTGGAGGTGTTTTTAGATGATTTCTATATATTCTCGACACATAAGGAGCACATCATGAAGGTTAGGTTGGCCTTCCAAAGGGTCAATGATGGAAATGGCAGCCTCAACCCTGATAAATGTACCATTGGAGCCACTCAAGGGAGGTTATTGGGACATATTGTCTCATCCGAGGGCATCAAGCCTTGACCTCAAGAAGGTAGAAGCTATACTCAAGCTCTCCCCACCAACAACCAAATGTCAGGTACGCTCATTTATCAATCTAGTAGGATACTATCGCCGCTGGTGAGAATACCTTCGAGGCATGCTTTTTTACCATCATAGAGGAAGAATGGGAAAAAAATATGGAAATGTCCATTCTTGACCATGCAAACAGGACCCGATGACCACCATGATACTTTGTACGGGCCTCAAACTAGGTGAGTTTAATGCCATGCAAAGTATCATGGCCATCGGGTCCCGTTTACATGGTGGTCCAAGCAGTATCTTGGAGGATATCGATCAAGAAAAGGTGGTCCAAGAAGTATCTTGGGTATCAATAATGCCAATCTAAATCATGTAATAAGAAGCATATAATTAATTCAGTAAGGGGCATACATATAAGGCCACAAGAGTCAAATATGTAATGTGCCTAAATGACCCGATGGCCATGATACTTTATACAAGCCTTAACCTCACCTACTTTGAGGCCCGTGCAGAGTATCATGGCCATCGGCTCCCATTTGCATGGTGAGAATACCTTCAAGGCATGTTTTTGTACTTGTTCATGCTTCTCATAGGTATTTATGGAATCATGTTTGCAATAAAGGCCTTCGGGGGGGAGGGGGGGGGCGGGGGGGGTCATCTAGCCCTTTTTCTGGGCCTTAGTGTTGTGTATTGTTTCTATTCCTCATCTCCTTGCACTCTTCCTTGAAGGGGCTTGAGCTCCCATAGTCTCTACAAGCCCAACAAGTGAATTCTAGCACCAAACCTTCTCTCCTAGGCTACTACGATTTGTCCTAGATCATCCATGCCTTGTTGCAATTGCAACCCATGCCTCCTGTGGGCATCCCTAAGTGCTATGATTTGTCCCAGGTGCTCCGATTCCATGCCAGAAGCCTTTGTTTGTTGTGATTTGAGTTGCTAGCTGTGTTCAAATTAGGGCATCTAACCCTTTCCTTTATAGCACTCTATTGGGTTAGTGCTATGCACATATGATCACACAATGGTGCTATGCACATATGATCACATGATGTTGAGTGTGAACTCTCAACACCTTCCCCCAAGATCAACATCATGAAGTAGGCCTTCCCTCAAGATGATGATTATGGGGAATCGAAGAAGGACTGAACATTACATTCCATCACGCCCCTTTAATGGGAACGTCCTTCCTCTTCATCAAACCAAGAGCTAGTCGGTGTTTCTCAAAAAGCTCTTTACCAAGTGGTTTAGTAAAGATGTCTGCAACATTCTCTTTGCTATCACAAATGCTACAGTGTGATGTCACCAAGTAACACTCTTTCTCTAATGAAGTGCTCTCTAACATCAATGTGCTTTGTCCTGTTGGAATGATATACTGGATTCTTGGCCAATGCTTGAGCCGATTGATTATCACAATATATTGTTGTTGGCTTTGACTCATCAAAGTAATCTGTTTCTGACAATAGTCTTCTGAGCCGTATAGCCTCACATGCACCTGTAATGAGTACTCTATATTCTGCTTCAGTCAAAGACAAAGAAATAGTTGGTTGTTTGTTTGACAACCATGATATATGGTTGATATAGCACCTTGACCAAGGAAAAATGCATATCCCTGTGTCGATCTCCTGGTCTCATGATCTCCGGCATAGTCACTGTCATAGTATCCATGTAACCGTGGATGAGACTTCCTCTGTATTCTATTCCAAACTGTCTTGTACCTCTGATGTATCTCAAGGCTCTTTTGGTTGCATTCCAATGAGACTGTTTTGGATTTACCATAAACTATGCTAGTGAGCTTACTGCATAACAAATATCTAGCCGTGTGATAGTCAGATATATAAGAGATCCAATGAGCTACTTGTAGTACTTATCATTGATTGTAGGCTTTTCTGAATCTTTAGTAAGTTTCAAACTCTATTCCATGGGAGAGGCTGCAATCTTGCAATCTGCCATATGAAACTTCTTTAGGAGACTGTCAACATACTTGAGCTAACTCATGAATATGCTATCTGAATCTCTCTAGAACTCAATTCCAAGACAATAGTGCTTAAGTCGAAGATCTTTCATGTCGAACTCTGCAGCAGCATATAAGTTTTAGCTTTTTGATGAAGCTATCCTTGCTTCCGGTCACAATCAGATCATCTACGTGCAAAAGTGCAATAGTAATGTCTTCCCCTTGAATTTTGTAGTAGAGAGTGTGATCTGTAATGGACTTCATGTATCCCAGATCAGCAAAATACTTGTCGATTCTGCTATACCAACTTCTGGGTGCTTGCTTTAAGCCGTAGAGACTCTTTTTGAGATGGCAAACCATATTCTCCTTTCTTGGTTCAATATAACCTGGTGGTTGTTGCACGTATACTTCCTCGTCTAGGTAACCATTGAGAATTGCATTCTTGACATCAATCTAGTACACATTCCATCTGTTGATTGTCGCTAGTGATACCAAGAACTATATGGAATCCATCTTTGCTACTGAAGCATAAGTCTCATCATAATGTTGACCGTATTGCTGTGCAAATCCTTTTGCAACTAGTTTGGCTTTGTATCTTTGAATACTTCCATCTGGATTGTACTTCACTTTGTATACCCATTTGTTTGCTATGGCCTTCTTTCCTGGTGGAAGGTTGCATAATTCCCAAGTATTATTCTTATACAAAGCATCCATTTCTTCATTCATAGCAGTTTGCCATTCTGGCTTGTCTATTGCATCTTCGAAGTACATTGGCTCTTCTGTAGCCATGATAGTAGTCATAAGAGCATAGTTGGTGGTTTCAACCTGAATTGCTTTGCCTTTCTGAGCATATGTCAATCTGACTTGTGGTCTGCTTTCCCTAATCAACCGTCTGAGCTGCTATGGCTCTGTTGGGGTGTTTTCTGGCAATTCTTGCTCTTCTTCATCAACTTTTTCTATAGATGACTATGAAATCAGTGTGTCTATCTCCTGTGTGTTTGAGGTTTTCCACTCTGATTCCTCATCAAAGATTACATCTTTGAGATAATGACCTTGCGATTGATGGGATCATACAGTTTGTATGCTTTGGTTTCTTCAGTGTAGCCAACCATGATGCATTTGTGTGACTTCGCATCCAATTTTCTACGATGATTATCACGTATGTGGGCATATGCTATGCAATCAAATATGCAGAGATGCTCAATGTATGGCTTGTGTCCAATGAATGCTTCATAAGGTGTCATGCCCTGTATCGGTTCGGTAGGAAGCCGACTAAGCAAGTAGTTTGTAGTGGCTATTGCTTATGCCCAATACTAATTCGAAAGATGCTTCTCACTAAGCATTTCTCTAGCACTATCTGCTAAAGTCCCATTTTTCCTTTCAGCTCTTGCATTCTACTGAGGAGTATCTGCACAAGTAAATTGTCTTCAAATGTCGTGACTTCTACAAAAGTTCATGAATGATGAAGACATGTATTCACCTCCTCTATCTAATCTCATGAATTTGATCTTTCTACCTATCTGGTTTTCTACCATGGCTTTGAATCCTTGAAATCTGGAAAACACTTCAGATTTCTCTTTCAGAAAGTAGACCCAACAATATCTGTTGTAGTCGTCAATGAAAGTCAAGTAGTAAAGTGAACCATTGATGCTCCGAGTTTGGGCATAACCCTATACATCTATATGTATCAAATCAAGAATACCTCGTGCTCGAGAGGTGCTTCTACTGAAGTTGGCTCACTTTTGTTTGCCGAAGCAGCATGCTTCGCAAACTTTTCCAAGAAACTGTAGCTTTGGAATCCCTATTGCCATATTCTAATTCCTGAGATCTAGCAGACTCTTGAAATTGACATGACCATATCTCTTGTGCCATTTTGCAAATAGTGGCATCTATTGCGTGGTTAAGTTGACATGGCATGCATATCTGGTACTATAGCTAGTATTATGTACAAGCGTCCTTCCTTGACACCTTTTCCTCTACTAGCTGAAATCTTTTGGATTTGTCTCTGATAGTGCATTCATCTCCATCGAACATGGCTTGATAGTTGTGTTCAGTCATTTGACCTACTGACAAAAGGTTCTTGCTGAGCTTTGGAACGTAGAGTATATCTTTTACCAATCCTTTTGTACTAGTGAAATTGTTCATAGGGATAATGCATGTTCCTCGACCTAGATTTGGTGTATTATTTGCTATGTAGATGACATTCTTTTGTCCTAATGGTTTCATCTCTACGAACCATTTCTGATGATTTGTCATGTGAGATGATGCACCGCTATTAATATACCAAGGATCTTGTTCTGCTTGGTCGACTTGATAGTTGAAATCCTCTTTTAGATTGCAATCAGTGTCTAGGTACACTGTATCAATTTGCTGCATTTCCTCTTTTGCAAGAAACATATTCCCATGTTTATTTGCAAAATGATTGTGACTGGAATGTCCACCACCACGATGATTTCCTCTACCATGAAAATTCTCTCAATTGCTACTCGATTGACCGCCTTGGTCATACTGCCTCTTGCGGCAATCTCTTTCATAGTGTCCAAACTTATGATAGTAGTTGCACTGGATGTTTGACACGTTGGTGGATGCATTCCCTCGTCCTTGGAATCTTCCTTGATTGGAATGATTTCCTCTTTGCTGATTTTGATGTTGCTGGTGCTGATTTTGCTGATGACTTTGTTGCTGATGATGGCCACTTCTCTAGATTGATCTAGCTCTGCATCTGCCTCTACCTCTACCTCTACCTTTGCTTCTGTTTGACACTATGAATGCCTGATCATTAGAATGACCTTTGCATGCTTGAATGGCCTGAGTCCTGAGTTCTTCACCAAGTAAGATTGATAGAAGTTATTCCAGTGTCAGAATTTGCCGTTGGCTGGCAATACTCTGGACTAGATTCTCGTATCCCTCTCCTAGTCCATTCAGGATGACTTGAACCATTTGTGTTGGATTCATGGTCTCTCCTACTACTGCAAGTTGATTGTTGTAGTCTTTGATTCTAAGTACGTAAACATGACCAGTTTCGCTTCTGTTGCGGAAATTCTGGTTGATTTGGTTTCTCAATGTAAGAATCCTGGAAGTGTTCTTAGACTTGTAGAGAGCTACGAGCATATCCCATGCTTCTTTTGATGTCTTGACGGTGTTGAGCTGTCCTAGCATGATGACATCTTGCATATTCTACTTGATCAGATGATATGCATACTTATCTTTCTTATCCCATTCTGCCTGTGCTCAGGCAATGGCAAGATCTGCTATAGGTGCAAAAACTATTTGTGTAGTTAGAGATTCCACTATAGATCCCGCTATTGGTGCTGTGACAATAGCTACTACTAGTAGCTGGATCATCCAATGGTCTAGGTGTAGATCCATCGACATACTCCCATTTGTCCTGAAGTACAAGAATGGTCTCCATTTGGTGTTTCCATGTGCCATAATTGGAGTTGTCTAGCTTAGCAGATGCCTCCAGATTGAGGTTGCTAGTCGTAGACATGTTGCAAGAAATGTACTCAAAGTGTCATGAAAATCACTATGTGAATCAACTACAAAACACTGACTGTAGCAAGTGAAATCTGAACTATCGGTGAAGATAGAATTGTAATATATAAAATCCGATCTGAATTACAAGGCTTGTGGCAAATGATGCTAGGAATAGCTAAGAGGTTTTACAAGGGTGAAATGATGTGGATAATGCGGTGAAATAGCCGAATAGGCTATACAATGATGGCATGTGTGTGTGTGAAATCAAATCATATGCTATCTTCCCACTGAACAATCAACAATGCCTCTAAACACTCTGAAGTCTACTCACTCAATTGATGAACGTAAGGTTTCAGGTAATGTGATGATGTGAAACCTTATGTGAGCATATGGACTGACTCCGAGTAGGAACTAGTCGAGAATTTTGGGCATGGCTTAGATTGGCAACTTGGAGAAATTCAAAGCGTCCCCTCTATGGTGATCTAGTCTACTCTGATCTAGATCTATACCAACCGTCTATTGATGAAAGAACAAGAAATCATTTCTTTTCTTTGGTTCTTTTTATGTGCTCAGTCAGATGCATCAATGTAGAGGCGGATGTGTGTGTAAGAAGTGGAATTGTCACCGAGGTTCAAAAGTGAGTGATACTTGTGCCAAAATGTGGGTTGATGTGATGAGCATGTAGAGCACAAGAAATCGATTGATTCTTTTTTTTGGAGCACCGTCAAATTCTTCCTAGATCAAGGGATATGACTTGATCTAGGTGGAGGGGCAAAAGGAGTGCAAATGTGCTCAATGATGATGTGACAAATAGGGGGTCACATGCAGTGACTGTGCCTAGCAAGGACTGTGCCTGTGGAGCAATGATGAGGTGGCAGTTGTGTCACAAGAAGTGCCTGTGGAGAGGTATGTGTGCCTGGCTGGCACTGTATGTGCCACATGGCTATTGACTAGTCAAAGGTGACATGGCACTTTGACTTTGACTGATGAGGTGTCAGTGGTGACATGGCAGTGAGGATAAGGGTGTCACGTGTCAGCTAAGGTGGTAGATGAGGTGCCACATGGCGACTAGCTTAGCAAACCAAACCAAATGATAACTTAACCATGGTGTAATCTTATTTGCTGCCACGTGTCAAGGCCTTAACCAAGTTGTGGTGATCCAAGGTTAATTTGACTCAAGGTTAATCTTGCCAACCTTATCCTCAAATCTACCACGTGTTGGGAGGAGATCGATCGAAATCTTTGTAGATGCGTTGGAATCTTTGGAGATTCCGTTCTTCTTTGTTGACTGAGACTTATCTGTCTACGCAGAGGCTGGTGGAGTCATCCGTCGAGGGCATTGGAGCACCCTTTTCTTGGAGGCTTGAAGGTTTCACGGACATGAGAGCCTAGCTTGTGAGGAAGTCGAGTATGGCGCAGGAAGCGATTGTCGTAGGAGCTGTCGTTATAGGCTTTGGATGTTGGGACGTTGCATGCGACACTAGAAGACAAGCAGCTTGAAGACGAGCTTGTAGAACCAACTAGTTGAGAGTCACATTGCTGGGTGGAGAGCTGTTGGAGGCTTAGTGGAAGATCTGGTTGCGTAGGAGCTGTCGTTGCAGAACGTAGGCGGAGCTTTGGAGATGGCCAGAGAGTATGTCAACGAGCTAGTGCTTGGTATTGCAGTGCTGATGGCTGGTGGGAGGCTTTGGCTGTAGCAGTCGTTGGAGCTTGGATGCGTTGGCTGTGCGTTTGGAAGTAGACGTCGACTTCGCTAAAGGAGTCCTTCAAGGAGATAGGTCGATGGCGAGCTGGTTGAGCCGCCTTGCTGCATGGTGAAGACTTGGTCTAGTCACTGAGGAAGCTGTCGGCTAATGGTCATTTGTCAGTGGGTGTTGATTATGGAGCTCTTCATTGCAAGGGTTGTCTTGGACTTGCGAGCTTCCTGAGTGGTGTAGAGGTGGTGACTTGGAGTCCCTCTAACACAACTCTCTCTCCAAACAAAGAGAAGAGAGGGATTCCTTGCATAAGGAAACTTTCTCTCTCAGACAAATCTAGAAAAAGAAAATGCTCTCAAGCTCTCGAAATGACACTCTCTTTCTAACCCGAATTCACAGCAAAAGATCTCTCTCTCACACACAATGAAATCTCTCAACTCAGAATCTTTCAAGACGGAAGAATGCAATGACGAAAATTTCTTTCAAGAACAATGAAACAAATGGAAGGAGATTAACGAAAATCTCTCAAACTCTCATGGATGGAATTTCTCTATCAAAGGAAGCGGAGGTTTTGTCAATGGAAGAGAACACTCAATCTCTCGATCTCTCGATCTCTTTCAAGGGTTGCAATGCCTCAGTGGAAGGTAAGGAAGCTCTGATACCATGACAAAATATGAAGAGGGGAGAGGAGAAGAGTAGAGATGAGGAGAGAGGGCACAGCTAGAGAGCACACCACAAACGACTAACTGTACACTAGATTTAGTTGAAAATGTAGAATATACACAAACCCATTTAGGGTTAGGATAAGGACATCTAACCCTTTCCTTTATAGCACTCTATTGGGTTAGTGCTATGCACATATGATCACATGATGTTGAGCGTGAACTCTCAACATGGGGCTGATGAGATTATATAATTCACTTAGAGGGAGAGTACGAGCCCTTGAAGACCTATCAAATTGGATCACGAGCATGATAGGGGCGAAGCAAGGATGCCCTCTCTCACCACACAATTTGGGTTATACATTGATGAGATCACAACTTTCATAGGTGATGGGTTGCTAGTGGCTGATTTGATGGTACATAATACTGTTGTATGAAGATCCTCCTATCTTCCTCACAGCAGCAAGCCTACAAAGACCCCTGGAGACCCTAGAGGTGTTTTCCAGAGAGAGAAAGAGACCTGACAGTCAACCTTGGCAAGACCAAGGACGTGATCTTTAATACCTCACGGGTAGTGCTTCACTGACACACACACACATAGCATAGATTCTTGAGGTTCTTACTCTACAACCTTGAAAATTTCTCACTCATTTATGTTCTTGCATGCATTTACCCCAAACATCTTAAATCAAAATGTTTATAGGCTCTTAAAAAAAATGTGATGGAAAGCCATTTCTAGAGAGTTGAGTGCAAGATTCAAGGCTAGATTATAACACAAACCTTACTCCTCTCTCGAGCTAAGATTTGTGATCATCGCGGTAGAGCGTAATTTCAATTCAATAAACTCTAAAGTCTCCTTGGTGCATATTGGTTCCCTACATATGAGCCTACTGAAGTGGAACCTCATTGATTTTCTATTAAGGATCCCTATGAAGTCTTCATTCAGTTAGTCAAACTTGTCAGTTAGTTGATTTTGGTTGCCTTCGTTAATCTCTATTTAGAAAAAGCTTTAAATGTCTAAAGGAGGAGTGGATCTGTTAAAAACATTGGGTCTGGATACCAATAGTGTAGATACACCAGCTAGGTACAATAATCAACACAATGCAAGAAAGAACGATCGAAGTCTTGTTGCTGCTGTTAAGCTCATGTAATTAAAAGATGGTATGAAGTTCCTCAAATGATATTTTTGGAATTACATGAAGTTTCTCCAATTATATTTTTGGGCCTACATGAAGAGAAGTAATTTCCAAACAAAATCAATGTAAATGTTGCAATTTGTAATCATTTTACTCCAGAGGTCATCTTGACTAACCTCAATTGAGCCCATCAATTTACTGATAGGACTTGGTTTAGCCATCAAAGGAGTTTTAAAATATCAAAAGCTTTTAAATGTGTCAATTTAACCATGCCACATGGTCCACTATGAGGTTTTATCCAGCCCGATCAAGTAGTATCAGCTGAGCTGCCGTGTGCCACAAATTATCTTGGCATTTGATGAAGATTAGAATTGGCCCCCTCGTATCAAATTTTGCTTGATTAGAATAAGCTAAGCTGTGTTCATAACTCCATGCGTGCAGGAAGGAGACTGGGTTATGGGTCAAGTTCAAACTGAACCAGAGCCGTTGCTAGATTATATCTGCAGGCTTACGAAACGGTACGTCGACAGCCAATATGCGGTATGATTGGGGGGCCTAAATCTAGCCACGCCTAAAAATAGCAGGACACTGAATGATGATGATGCCTAGAAATAGCAGGACACTGAAAGATGATGGCAGCGGCTGACCGTTTTTAAGCGGAGATTTGGCGGGAGGGAAACCACCGGCTGAGCCGGTGAGAGCCGGTGACCAAAGGATATTGCCAGACAGTCACGCCGCAGGCGATACGGCAGATCTACGCAGATCTGCCAAACTTTAAAAGAAACCCACTCTAGCGATTTGCCTGGTGCGCTGGTGGGTCCCAGCCTCAGTACTCGTCACTGTCCCATTGGCTGACACGGAGATCCCCGAATCTGCTCACGCTTTAAATAGCCAATCCGGCCGATTCTGTGGGCCCCCCCGCCTACCTTTTAGCCCTACTTCCACCAGTCTGACGGTGCCCTAACCTCAGTACGGTTGCCAGCGTGGCCGGTCTCCATAACCGCCCCCGCTTTAACTCGTGCCTCGCGTTTGTTAACCCTTGCAGTTAATCCTAACCCACGTGTGACCCCCCTCGCTCGCTTTTATAATAAAGAGTTTTTAAAGCACTTCCAAGCTGGCCGTTCGTTCCTCCTCCTTACGACTTCCCCCCCCCCCCCCGCGGGCAAAGGGAATTTGCCCTTTGAGGCTCTTGAGGCAAATTCTTGTTCCTTGCCTTTTTCAAGAAGCATATTTTCTCATGAGAATTCCTCCCTCGTGTTCCTCTCAGGCTTTAGTGCACACCTTCTTGAAAATGTGGCACCGGAGGCTCTTTGCACAAAGAACGAGATGAAGGGAAGCGCGATTGGACTCCACATTCGCAACCCAAAATATGGAGGTGTCATTTCTAGCACTAGAGCACAATCGTTTCATCAGCCAATGGGAAATGGGACATGTGGTGCTAGCGTTGAACGGGATTGCTGGAAAAAGTACAAACTTCGATGGACAAACCAATCAAAAACCACATGCAAACCTCCCTACAAGTAATCAGACCTATATTGAATGCTGCATTCAATGCTTGAGGCAAGTTTGGCAATTAGGCGTGTAAACAGAAAGAAGGTAACGCACCAATGCTGCTTTTGTTGTTCGTGTGCACTAACCCTCACCTATTTGATTTTTCCTTTTTCAGTGAAAAAAGAGTTTATTATAATACAATTGTGAGTTCAAAAAAAGAGGAAAGAACAACCTTCTGATTCAAGCTCGCATAGTCTCACTATTTTAATTTTGGATTAGATCATTTTCTGTCATCTTTTCTCATGAGAATTACTCCTTTGGGTCGTTGGAGGCCATTCTTTATACTCCGAAGCAATTGTTGTTCCTTGCATCTTTCAACAAGCATATATTCTCATGAGAATTCCTCCCTTGGTTCCTCTAGCTATTTGGATTTGACTGTTTTCTATCATATTTGCTCATGAGAATTACCCCCCCCACTTTTGACTTTTGAATTTGAGCATTTTCTATCATCTTTTCTTGTTGTACAATATGGTCCTATATTCTTTATACTCCCATCGATGTTGAGGCAATTCTTGTTCCTTTCTACTTTCAAGAAGAATATTTCTCTCATTTTTTGGATTTGAGCATTTTCACATTTTCTAATCTGAATTACTCCCTCCAATTCCTCACATTATTTGATTTGAACTTTTTCTATCATATTTGCTCATGAGAATTACTCCCTTAGGTTCCTCTCGCTATTTGAATTTTTTCTATCATATTTGCTCATGGAATTGCTCCTTTGTGTTCGTCTCACTATTTAAAATTTGTATTTGAGTTGTTTTCCGTGATCTTTTCTCATGAGAATTACTCCCTTGAATGTGCACCCTAGTCTTAAAGACATTTTGATTTTTGGGCGTGGTTTTTAAGGCAATTGGTTACATGGATTTTGAGGCGATCCTTATTTCAAGGCTCTTCTTGCGAAAAGCATATTTCTCATTAGAACTACTATCATATGTGAATTTGAGAGTTTTCCATTATACATCTTCTCTCTCAGCTATTACCCTTCCCAACTAATTGAATCTCGATTTTTAAATGCTAGTTATATGTTCCCAACTTCCAAGTCATCCTATTTTCTTTTTACACTGCTTAAAGTGTTGGCCAAGCCTTAGACAAGCCGTAGGCAATTGGATTCCATGATTTAATTTAAATAATCTTCAACCTCTCACCACCAAGGAAGCAATATCTTGAGAATCCATAGAGAGGAGAGCTTTAATAATGTTCTTATTGATGCAGGGCCTACTAAAAGTAGAGTAAGCCCACAAAAGCATTTAAATCATGGTTTTCAAGTGGGTCACCAATGGACTCTACAAGGCCAATTGTGGTGTTTAAAGGCATTATGTCAAAGCTACTCAAAGATCTTGAGATGTTAGTTTTCAAAGGAAAAGTTCCAATATATCTGGAGAAATATATCTAGAGAGCACACTTTTGTATTATACATCCATGTGACTTGATTACTAAGGTCATTATATTCTTAATTCATCATGAATACTTATATCGCTTTACCTCACATGTTTCCAATATAAAGAATATATGCATGAAGGTTTGGTAAATGCATCTTTATGAGTTATCTATTTACACATGATTTATAATGTCAGGGTTAAAGATTTAATCCACACAATAACTTTAATTCATTCCCTTGTCCATTCAAGTTCCCCATTTATGTCTGCTTTCATATTCACTCGTTGAAGACTACATGTTACTATCAAGAAACTCCCATTCATATTTATCTTGGGAAAAAGAATGATTGCAACCATAGAGGAATATATGAATGGGCCATGAAGTTTTGAATCATTTTTACCCCTCAAATAATTATAAGTTGCAACAACAATGTTCAAAAAGTTTATTGTTACATCAGTAGTGTGAAAACATAACCATGACCAGACTAGCAATTTCTTGTGTCGTCTTTGAACTCTGACAATAATAACTACTTTTTTTAAACAAGGAAAGTAATATCCTTCAAATTCCACCTATATTTTTGTTTGATCTAAAATGATTCTATTCTTGTTTAAGTAGAGATATGACTCCCCAAGGTTTACATAATTACCAAACAATAGAAAGGGTTTGCTAATCGATATGCCAATAGACTTTCTCCTAAAGCTTTTAGTAACCATGCATACTATCCTTTGCACGAGCTACATTCATGTGTCCCATGATAAAAGTGATATCCATGTATAGCTTGTTCCAGAAGATCAGTCATGCCTTATGATTGACTACTTATCTTGAGAACTCCAAGCTTTCATTTATTTTCCAAAAATGCAAGTTTGTAGGATATGATTGAGTTTGTGTATGTATTGTGGTTAACTTGGGTGACATCTATAATGATAATGGAGCTATCTAGATTTCAAAATTGAAGTTACCTAATTCACAAGCTATAGGCAAAAGGTAAAATTGTCATACTTTGAATAGAGAAGGATGGAAATGCACAAGGCAATCTCTAAGCTTGATAGCAAGGTCAATTTTGCATCATATTTTTTAAAAAGTTAGAATTAAAGTTGTAAGAGAATAGAGCTGATTAATTGATTGAAGGATTTTTATCTGCATGATCATAAATACCATATGTGAATGCATGATTTTGGCTAGTGTGATACCAAGAAGTTGCTATTTTTTAATATATTAACTTTATAAGCTAAGCATTATAGAGACTCTTATAAATTTTACAATCTTTAGGACCCCTAATTCATAAATTTCAAACCAATGCATATTCAAACTTTCTTTGCTTTTATAGTAGAGCTGTACTTTGAAAACACCATGTCATTGATTATAAACCAACAGATTTGTAAAACGCAAATTATGACTTGCCACCATCAACAATGATGGCATTTTAAATATTTCCATAGCAATAATTAATGCAAAGTATTATTTTTTGATCTTGCCCAATGTGTACTAATCAACTTTGATTCATTAGGTAGATCCCATACCAGCAATGTTGATCTAGATCCAATTTTCTATTAGTACAAACATGCCACTAGATTAGAACATATAAAGTTTTATTTTAATGCTAGCAAATTGGGTGATAATAAACAACCCATTTTCTCTATTTGACTTCATGAAGAGAAATGTCACTAGGTCTCTTTTGAAGCCATTTTCTTAGTATAATTTTTAAGTCTCACCGATGGAATGATATAATAACTAGCTAGCCTTCCTGTATGCTTCTTTGTGAAATCTCATACAAATTAGCAATCCATGAGGCACGGAATAAAATTTTTGTCTTTACTCTACCTTTACCCTTTAAGATCATTGTAAGGCTCTATAAAAAGAGCTCTATAATAAAGTGCCTTCATGAATCTTGAGAAAAATGCCCTAAACTTTCATCAAGTCTTCAGTACAGGGTATACTACCTAGATGTGATTTTTCTTTACATGAAAATATGGAAGGAGAAAGGCGTTATAAGCTGGCTTTTATAGGAAAACATAGATTTACAAATCTATAGTTTTAGCTATGTTAGTACTATTTGTGTGTTTATTAATGATTGAAATGACACCGCTATCTCAATACAGCTGACTATTTAGGGTTATATAACTATTGAAATGAAATCCATATCTCAACGCAACTCAAAATTGCACAACTAACTTTAGTGGATGAAAATCTCAATGGCGCATGGTAGAAATATTTATAGAATATATGCCTCTCCCAATGGGGCCCCTTGGTGTGAATAAACCTGTATATTAATTAATTACTGTGTGCATGGATGGAGAAATCAACCTAAGGCGAGGGGTGCGATGGCAAAATATTTAATCTAAGGCGAGGTTGCATGCGATTGATGTGACAGTGGCTTCTTCGAGAAGCCACCATATCTCAAAGGTTCTGTCGCGGCATATAAGAGGGGAAGGGGGGCTGATAGACAGGGAGGGCGGCTATGAAGCCCTCCCTTCACAAGCAGAAAGAAGGAGAGGAGGGGGAAGAGAATAGTGGGAGGGAGGAGTGGTGAGGAGGGAGAAAGCCGTTGAGGAGGAAGAGGAAGGGGGAGAGAGAGTGGAAGAGTGGGAAGGAGGAGGAGGGGAGGAAGGAAGAGGAGGGAGGGAAGGAAGTAGGAGGGGAGGAGGAAGGAGCGATGAGGAGCAAGGAGGGAGGGAGGAGCAGTGAGGAGGGAGAAAGAGAGAGTGGATCAGGAGGGAGAGAGCGGTTGGTGAGAGCTTTGAGCGGTGAGGAGGACAACAGCCACGATGGAGGGAAGCGATTGTGAATAAATTTGAGTGTTTTAGCTTAGGTTAATCGGGAAAGGGGGTGGCAGAGTGTGGTAGATTAATTAATCAATAGGTTTTAGGCACAAGAGCGACTAGAGCATGAATAGAAAAGGCAATAAAATCATTCATCTTAAGTTTCAGCATCATAATTTGTAATACGCGACCTTTGTTTATCACCATTTGGCTATGAGCAAAATCTAATTCTATTTGAAATAAACATCATAAAGATAATTTATGCTATTAAAAAATGAGCCTTCTTCTTCATATGGGGATTGGGGGGGCATGTTATACACAATCCAACATTAGGATTGCCACATCAAACTTGTTCCAATTCTTTCCATGAAATAGAGTTGTCCTTGATTGACTATAGCTAATAGCTTCAATGAATATAATTATTAAGTCTCCTAAAACCGACAGAAAATGACTTCGGCGGCCACCCTAGTGGCCATTTGGCAAGACATCATCTTCAAGTTATGCACTACCTAGGAGCGTGGCACTCTAGGATCGAGATTTATAGTTGAAAGGTAGGACCACTTCTACAAGGCTTCGCCTGCATGG
The DNA here is from genome assembly GCF_047967505.1 of Dipteris shenzhenensis. NCBI lineage: Eukaryota > Viridiplantae > Streptophyta > Polypodiopsida > Gleicheniales > Dipteridaceae > Dipteris > Dipteris shenzhenensis. The sequence continues at coordinate 21,401,495 of NC_141617.1, read as the reverse complement.
ATTTCTTACACTTCCTCTGGTGCCCTAGGAATAGGTTGTGTTTTCTAAACATCCTTGCATTGTATGGAGGCTAGAAGCATGAGGTTTTTCAAGCATTACTTTTCTCAGGAAAAAAGAAAGTCTCAAACAACAAATGGTACATAATGATACACTATCAAGGGTTATAGATAAACAAAGCAAGAAAAATGTGGGAAAAGCAACCAACCATCTAGTTGTTATAACAATAGGATATATGAGCAAATAGCAATCGAGGATCCTACTGAGAATTTGAAGCTTTTGATAGTTTCACCCTTCGGAGTCACCCACCGCCCTAAAGAGAGATAAAATTGGATTTCACTATGTTGGTAGGCCACCAACTGTCTGCTATATGAAAGATACATAAAAATATGTCCACATCAAAGATAGCAAGCTTGAGCTTAAAAATAAAAACAACAAACTTGAAGTCCCAACAATCTTTTGAATATATCCACAAGTGCCTTTTTTTAATTTGCTTTCAAAAAGAAGACCCAATCTCTCCTCAAGTTAAGTCTAGCAATTGAGGATGGAGACCTACCCATGCAAGGTTGTTGATTGGTTTCTTAGATAACTTGATGGTATTATAGGTTAGGAACCGATGATATTCCCATGGTGGAATGATACCAAAAGTTGGCTATTGACTTATTTGGAGCTTAGACTTTAGGATTTCGGGAAATATAGATTTAACAAAAGATAAACGTAAAAATGCCTTGGACTAAGTAGGATTGGATAAGTTAGGCTAGATTTCCCCTTGCTTGCCTACGGTAAGCATGTTGGTTTACAACTTTGTAGAGCTTAGCTCATTTCTTTCTTTGCAGTTTATGATCCAAAGTATAATTATTGATTAACTTGGTCCAAATATTATGTCTCAATTAGAGCTCCATAGGCAATCTCTCTAAGACTTTCACACATTGAGTTAGTTAGGATGACAAGCCTTATTGGTTGCAGAAGCATGCTTTTGAATTGAATAAAGTTTGATGTGTTGGAAACATTTGGCGTATCCACCATTGAGGGCCAAGGACAAGCTTGCTCATAGCACTCCCAAAGTTGAAGATGCAGATCAAGGATGTTAAGGAGACATTGTTGTCATACTCCCATTCGAAGGTGAAAGCATGGTTGCTATCTGATGGGTGGCATAAAGGCACACTCTAAACAATGTGATTGTGATGGATAAAAATGAAAGGACAAAGCTATCCAGTGTGACCCATGTTTTAATCCAATGATTTTAGACAATGATGGTAAAGTAGAATGGCAATGCATGTGCATATTGCAAAAAAAGATTGGATATTTGCATAGGGTTGTTGGAACAACGCTTATGGCATCCTAGGGCATTTGTATAGGGTTGTTGGAGAAAGTATATGACACCTATTTCATTTGCATAGGGTCGTTGAAGAAAGTCTATGACCCTCTACTAAAAGATGAAAAAAACTTTAATGAAGATGCTATTTTTGAAATAGATTGAGTTGGTGATATCAATGAAAGTGGGTCCATGATTTAAAGGTGTCCTAAAAAGGAAAAGCAAACATTTGTAAGGAGTCTTTGTGTGGTGTAGTAATGTGGTGGACATCCAAGGCCCACCATGACCCTTGAGAACCATGAGTGGTACAAGATCTATAGATTGTGTGCAACACATGAGCATGAATAATTGGAATTGAATCCCAAATCAAACCTTAAGGGGTGTGCTAAAATGTGAGCCCTAGATAATACCTCATTTGGAGTTATTTTGGTGCAATGAATTCAACTTGTAGAAGACATTGTCCAATAACAGATGAGGCTAGCATGTAGTTGAGACTGTTGTTGATAAGGGAGAAAAATAATTGCTACTTAGATTATACTACATAGCATGCTTCCTTTTTTAGGAGTTTAGAAGCAAAATATGATACAATTGATTTCCTCAACTCTTTATTTTGCAATAATAATGACATTTCTACACAAGAATATGTTAGGTATATGTGTAACCAATTATGTTTAAGGCATATCATTAAGATTGATTGCAAACTTCATATTTGTAAATTTGACATTTTTTAAAAGATCTGAAGTAGTAATATTTTGTTTTAATTAAGTTTAAAACAACCATGCTACACCATGATAATAGATGAAGATATCCTTAATCATGATGAGGTCATGCCATCCGCACCCACTGGCTAAGCATCCAACCACTAGTATAACTAATCTTAAGTTCTACCCCTATGATAAGGACTTTTGTCCCTTTAATTATGCTTTACTAATTAGTATTACATGTATTTTGGAGCGTTTGGATTATTCTAAATCCTTTACCAATCATATTTATTCATCAACTATACTTGGGATACCCCTTTAGATCCTATCATATCAACTATAATTGTGACACCCTTTCCTATTCTATCGGTCTAGCTTGCTTCAAGTCATTTATTCACACTTATTCTTTTTAAAAAACTTATCAAATTAGCCACACCCTCCCTCTCCTAACATTAGGAAATTCCTCCTCCCTTGGTCTACCTTCTAGCCATATCTTCAAGACTGTGTACGGTCCCATGACAAAGACAAAGTATATGTAGTGGAGTGATCACATGGGCCCCTCATAGTAGAAATTATCTGATGCAACAAGCTCAAAAGAGTGCCACCTGCCTCCATGGGCATTTAAATGGTCCTTTGGACACTTTAACTAATGAAGAGATATTCAACTCATAGCCATGCCATTCAATATCTCTACTATATGGCCTCTGTATGGCTAGAGGTTACCCACTTGCCTTAAGGAGTCAAAATGTGTAGTTGGGTGCAAAGACATGCAAAATTCAATGGCCAATAATTTCCAAGGAGTAAAGTTACTCATGAAATTTTGTGGCCATGAACTTCCCATGCTCTGACTCAACCCCTCCAGAACTCGGCATGTTTATATAGATTTGGCGAACTCTGGGGGCCTCTTAGCCACCCTTAGGATTGGATACTGCTAGAGGGCTCGAGAAATGCAATTGTGCAAGGTGAGTCATCGGTTGCAGTTCTTTGTAATGCTACACGACAACAAGGTTTTGCCTCGGTGTCACGTCGAGGAGGCAGCATCACTCATTTGATGTGGATCTTTCCTGGCTTGCAAGTGTTTTTGAAGCAGATTTGGGAGATTGGGAGCGCCATGGCAATTGCGTAGACTCGAAAAGGACGAAGATTGGAACATAGCTCCAGGTGAACGAGGCGTTTAATGTTATTGGTGGGTGAAAGAGTGAGATGTGGTGGGAGGCAAGGCAATGCGACTAGGGGCGATGCGAGATTGCAAGTTTTCTCACCCCCACACCTAAGCACGCTATGCTTTGACAAGCTATACAGAAGGTGAGCTTCTGGGGAAATCGAACCCTAGGGCAGGCAGCTCAGGGGGGCGAACACCTGAACAGCGCAAGCCTCAAGGCTTATAGGGATAAGAAAAAAGGAAAACGGGGGAGGGGGCAGGGGCGGGGGGGGGGAAGGGGAGGGCCACGTAGGACGACGCGCGTGAAGCCGTCTTGTTCAAGAAGAAGAAGAAGGGGCGGCTGCTGACGTGGAGGAGGCAGGGGCGTGGGGGGAGGGGGCGGGCCACGTAGGACGACGCGCGTGAACCCGTCTTGTTCAATTGAGCTAAGAAGAAGATCATTTTGCTTATCGTTGCAGCAGCAGCAGTCGCCATAGCCTCATCTTGCCCATTCGCCATCGAAAATCTCTCCATCTTCGCAGTTCAGATCATCCTCGCACTCATCACCTCCTTCCATTCTGGTTTTCCATCTTTTTTCCGCTCATCATCGACCACAGCATCGATGCATTTCGTGCTTTCTGCTTCACCCTCTCACATGGTGTTTCCCTTTCGCAGCTTCGCCCTTCGCGGGAGCCGCAACTCGTCCACGAATCTCCTGCTTGCTATCCGTCACAATGTGCCTGTGCTGCTCAACTTGAACTATTCAGTACATGCAGGTTTCCTCGAGCGCTCAAAATCCACAACACGCTGTGCTATCTTCTGTTGAGAGTCCATACAATCAAAGCTACTTGTGCGGATAGTGGTCGAGCACCAACTTTTATTGCTGTCCTGACAATGGTGGTTATGCGTGTTGCTTGCATTCCACCCACCAGTGGAGAGGCCTTGTCATTCTCTTTCCTTGCGTCTAAGGTATCATCTTTGGCTCCATTTTGTGGTTTCGCTTCTTCAGAGCACTTGCTCGAAGAATCTCTCGTAGCCTTCGTTGAAGCTTTGCAGTTCATTTTTCTGAATCATGCTGATAATTCTTCGCAGTAATCATGGTCTATGGAGCTCTCTACCTACTCAATTCTTGCCCTCCAACTGATCCATTGCGTGCAGCAGGCAAAGCGTAATGTGGCCGTTGCCTTCTTTTTCGCTGGATCTTCATTGCCGCCAGGACGCACGCGAAGGGAGATGCATTCCTATATCAGTATCGGACGTGTGTGATCTCAAAGTTCTTCCTGCAGAATTCTTGTACTGTAAAATCCAGGAAGGAAGGACTCCAAAGTTGATTATGTTCACGCATGCTATTATTAGCATTTTGGCAATGACCGACAGGACTGATACAGGCATCGATATTCACAGGCATCGACATGTGCTTTGATTCTTGCGGTGGATTCTCTCGTGCATCGTCTGTCTTCGAATGGCCGAGGGTGGTGCTCGGACAGCAATCCGTGGACGCTTTAACTGTGCTTCAAAAGCTCAACCAAAGACCAGTTTCTCGGGAAAGGAACACTAGTTTTGCGGGATAGGAATTGAATGTACAAGTTCGCCACATTTTTTCAAACTTCCTTCATGCATGATTCTGCGGGTAATGGACAAGTTCGGCAGGAAGCGTATGACGGCACACAATGCAGAGGATCACGCCGCTTGAAACCGAACACCAACAAGAAACGTAAAGCTCAACAGTCCGTAATGCGAGCTTCCGGGACAAGTTAATCAGATCTGCAGCATTTTGCCTTATCGCAGGACGTGGATACGCGTTTTTGAACGTACTCCACCAGGGACATGCTACCGCATGCTGTCGAACGTTGGATTTTGAGGACGCATTTTTGTAAGAATGGGCGCCGGGGAAGAGTTTCAGAGGCAAGTGTCTCTACCGGAGCTATGTCGCGGTGCTTTCGAACCTTTGCGAAGTGCCATTCCCTCCGAGCTATTGGCAGGATGCCAGAGGCAAGAGCAGGAAGATGGAGATAAGGAAGCAGTCTTGGAACACATCATTTTGGATATGACGGGGACTCCTGTCGCGGAGGAGGATGCTGGAGATGCAGCTCTACAGCGAACTCTCCGCCGTACCAAACGTCTTCTGAGACGCACAAACAGCGTCCTATTCTTTCGTCTCGTGATCATGGTATACCACTCGTTATCATGCGATGCTCCTTGCTTCTTTGAAGCAAGAATCTATGCCTCCCTGAGGATGCTGTATCAACAGTCCCACTTTGGTCCGTATGTATGATACAGAGAAGCATGTTCCTTGTTCACTGTGCGATTGCTACGATTCCTTCCTGCATTTTGAGTTGTCTATAATCTCTTTGTGGGCTTGCAGACAATTGTAAGTGTAAGAGGCTGAGATGCGCAGATACGTTTTGTCTTTTGAAAACACTTGCGATGCTTTTTCCTTTGCATCCTGTAAGACAAGATAGTGTGTTAATGCGCCCCTGCTTTTTTTTCCTTAGAAATGCTCCACGAATTGGTTCGATTCTGAAGATACGGTCGAAGACGTAAATCGTAAGCACGTCTCGTCCTGCGCATGTTGAACTCCACGTGCTCTGCTATCGATTTGAGGATAATAGTGTTTAGATTAACAATTCGTTGAGCATCGAATGGCGTCGCCCATGCCTGTTCCGGCCCCCGGGTCTCCTTTCCGATGCCCATCCTTTGACGTTTCCGATTTGGAAAGAAGTAACTCTTGTGTTGCATACCTGTACATCTGATGCTAATTTGCAGAGCCAGTAAGTGTTTTACCCTCGAGTCTCACTTCTTTGAGCCAAGCCACAATGACAGTCGATCGTTTTATGCTGCGATGGGAGCCATTTGCATGTGTATGTGCGAATATGTAGGTCCAGGAGCATTTCACCTTGTGGGCAGAGGAAGTTTGGCCTTCGTCTATACCTGATAGCGGATCAACTGAGCTACTAAGCCGTTAAAAGTCCGCCAAACGAATTGGGTAATGCGTTGAGAGCGACATTTGAGTCTTGCAAGAACACTTTTTTCTGGTTGCATGTGGTTTTAACTATGCTGTGATGTGAAGACTGGGGTTCATTCAAGATCATGAAGATAGCTTTAAAGATACAAACCACAGCATTAGTATTTTAAAGATGGCTTAAAAGTTTTTTTCCTTCTGCTCACCAAAGGAGAGACGGTGCTCGCCAGCCTTTATTCCTAGGGTGGTTAGCCCGTAAAAGATCAACTAGTTACCAAAGAGGTGGCCTGACGAAACAAAGTGCACACTGCCCAAGGCCTATCCCTGCAAGACCAGGAAGAGGGTTACATACACAAACACTGATTCACATCTTACTGACCCGGATCTAAGGACTTCCTTAAACTGACCCTCTGCCTGGGCAGCTTAAAAGTTATCAACCATGGGTGTTTCAGCATTCTCACCCTGAGCAGAGAACAGAGATGTAGCAACCCAATGTTTTTGACTCCCTCGGGAAGATGTTCCTTGGCATCCTTGACCATGGGTGGGAAATACAGCCTGTATTTTTATATTTATTTTTCCAAGATCGATAGGGGTGTGATAGGGGAGTTCCTTGAAGCATACTTTGGGGCTATGCCACGTATGGAGTTGCTGTGCTTTCTCATGACATGAATTGTTTATCTGGCATTTCAACGTGCTGTTTAGGTTTTTTCTTACTAAAATTCCTTTGACAAGATCTCATGGTAATAAATGTTTTAGTGAAGATGTAATGCCACATATCTCAAAACTCTAATTCTGTTAACGTCTTATTATCTGTCTCCATTGCAACATAGTTTCAGTGGCACATTTTCCTGTTGCCAACGTGGATACTTCTGTTTTCAACATGCTACTAGCTGATTCTGCAAGTACGTCATTTCTCTTGCCTGGTGAGGACTTACACTGGAATTTTCTGCAGGTTCTAGTGGCATGCATGTTGATAGTTACAACTCTTCTCACATGGAACTTCACAAAGACTTTCAGTGGACGCTCGATTAGTAACCTGTCATTCGTCCTACGTCGTCAGATACTGCACAGCAGTCTAAATTCCATATCTTTTGTTCTTACCCAGGCCCATACTTTATCTCTTGCTGTTAATGCCATGCACCGGCAAGTTTTGCTCAAACATGGTAATGACACATGGTCAAACATCGAGGAGGAGGTATTGATTTTACCTTCTCCAACCATGACACCCTTGGTTTTGACAGTCCTTATTCATAGACTGGTTAGTAGTGAAATACTAGAAATCACACTTGTAACTGAGAGGCTCCGCATTTGGAATTAATATATTGCAGTGTCGTATAATTTTGCAAGAGTCACTACAATTCCCTGCTTTAATGCTAATGGACCCTTGGGTATTGACAGTTGCAGAGCATCAACTGGGATTTCTTTCGAACTGAAAAGCAGCTGAGCTCTGTTGCTTTCATTAGCCAGGAAGGCCATGTCACTGACTTCACCAGAGAAGTTAATAATTTGGAGTATCTTTTCTTTGTAAATAAATCCATTGCTGGGAAGAAAGCCATATGGTACTCTCAGGTAAATAGTTAAGTCTCTGAATGCACTTTTTAGTAGGCTCAGTACAGAATTCTAAGCTTTGCACGAGTACAGGTTGCTTTTGGGTTTCATCTCCATCTCATTGATTTTGACTGACTTCATTAACTGCCAAGTTTTGAGCTTCCTTTTCATACTAAGATGGCCCAAGTATCACTTTTCACTGAAAAAGGTTCACTAATCAGAAAGATGCCTTTAGAATTGACTGTGCTAATGCATTTTGCCCTTTCCATGATGGCAACCAATGTCTTCTTCTGCACAAACTCTAGATTAAGTTTCTTTGCTGCTACTATTGTAAGAGCAGCAAACTCAGGTTTAACAAGTCTCCCGCAAACAATATATTATGTCCTTTTCTGCTAGTAGTGCAGAAGCAATAGCCAGCAATTTACTACTTTGAAATTTGGAACATCATTGTATGTGTTCTTTCTGCAGCTCGATTTAATACTTGAAATTTGGTCAACAAGCATCTGTATTTTCCTTCAGTCGACTTCTCCAACTGCCCAGTTTTCACTGAAATTCAGGGCATTGATAACTGCATCACCAGTGTCTGTATATGCTGACAGCTCCTGTTGTTTGACATTGCTTGATGAGCACAAGAAAGGTTTCTATGTCAGGCTGCCTCGAAATTTAGCTCTATCTTATCCTGGGAAAGAACAAGTGCTTTGTATTTTCAAGGGCAAGATTCTTCGCAGTAGAGATGTGTTTGACAGATTCACATTTTTTGTGCCCGTTAACAGTTTTTTATTATTTGGATTTCGATTGAATTATCCCTGTTCTTGTGTCCTGAAGATGATTGAATGTATCGTTCTCGACCAGGTTGTTATTTATGCTGATGTGCTACTGCTCTGACCAGCTTGTGACGGGCTCGCTAAATGGGACTGGGTTGCAGCCTCCATCAAAAACATCAGCTCGACCCTACCAAGATGGATTCATAGATGAGATTGTGGCACATCATGATGTGGTAGACTTCTCGTCTGTTCTCTTAATACCTGTGTTATATTATGCACACAATTGTATTTCTGTGCAGCTATGATAATCAAATGATTGAAAAAACTATATAGGGATTCGAAGTGTAATTAAGCAGGAAAAATAAGCTAAGATAGTGGGGTTTGGGGGTGTTCCATAAAAGAGGGCTAAAAAGGAGGATGTGACAAAAGAGCCACATACGCATCACATACACTCATTTATGTTTTGATGTGACATCTCCACCCCTAATCTACTCAAGCTTTTAAACTTCTTGACTCACATTTGCTCCTCACTCCCCTTCCTCGTACCCTCTTCTCCAGAACTCCCTTTCCCTCTCTTACATTGGTATCAGAGCTCTTTGAATGTTCTTTCATGTCCTGCCCTGCTCTCCTTATTCCTTCAATTCTTCTGTGTGGGCATCATTCTTAGATGTGAGCTGAAGGAACAACCTGCACTGGCAAATCGGGTTACCCCTAGTGAATGGAAGACTGCCCATTATTACGAGAATTTAGCTATGCTCCAACCACCCCTCAGGTCTCAAAACATGGATGACTAGCTCACTAAATTGATTCGGCCCAGCGATTCCCCATTTGATGCTACGTCCCAGTTCAAAGAGAAGAAACTGTGTATTGACTCTAGGGCTTGAAATAAATTGACCGTTAAGAACCAGAACTCGACAGGTGGATGATCTACTTGATATGATGAGAGGCACGAAAGTATTCAGCAAGATAGATCTTAAGTTAGGTTATCACTAAGTGAGGATAAGGAAGATGAGATACACAAGAAGGCTTTTCGTACACCAACCAACTTTTTTGTATGGCCAACGAGGAGCATAAGGATCAATTTAACAAAGTCGTGAAAGTACTTCGAGAAAATGCTAATCACATTCTTGCATCTGTCTTCTACACTCATACTTGCATTGCATACTCTGACAAGAACAAGTCGGGGACTTCGTCGATCATCGATCTTTGAACCTGCAGCTCTTATTGCTCTAGTTTTGATCTGTGCAAGCAAACCATCCCAGTACATAGGTACAACCCACGTACCAAAAGTGAATAGCACCATAATCCTCGATAAAGAAATCGACAGTGTTGTGCAATCCTAAGGACAGCCGAGATGCTACTAGGCACCATGCTTCCAAGGTCTGTTTAAGAATCTTTGCATCTCGCAGTATCCAATCTCGTGGCCTTAGCTCCACTCTTGATTACTCCCAGATTATTCGAACCACCAAGTTGCTCTGGATGTGAATCTTCCACAGAGGGTGCTTGCTTCTGTTGACCTTACTCGATTCCCTAAAACTCAGAATGGACAGTCTAGCAGCCATGACAAGGAAATAAAGGGCTCAGGAGAAGTACATCTATTTGAATTTGGATCACCCGCCTCGCAAGGATACCTGTCCTTCAAACGTAGAGCTGATTTCTACAAGCTTGAACTGAGATCTCCTTTCACAAGGTTCTCACCTTGAGCTTCCAACACTTGTGAGTCTTCCTTAGGGCTTTGATGCCATGTTAGAAAATAGAGGTGGAGATTGCTTGCTACACTCCCTGCAGCAGCGGAAAGCATATGCGCAAAACCCACATACTGCTAATTCAAATCACACTTGTTTCCTTAATGTGTACAAGTGCATATATATGTGTGTGTGTGTGTGTGTAGAGAGAGAGAGAGAGAGAGAGAGAGAGAGAGAGAGAGAGATTGAACTATTCTCAAGGTAGTAGAAACCATATATATATATTGTTCCAAAGTTGGACCAAAACCATGTACAAACGGTGTGCACAGTGTGCCCCGATCTAGCAGCATGGTGCTGCCTTGATATGGACCACTGTGACTCCAAGACTGTTCTCCTACCTCCTTGTGGCACCTTCAAAACACGCGTGTGTGATGTGTTGGCAGTCCAAACTAAGGCTCCATAGACCCTGCAAAGTGAATACGGAAAGCCCCAATGGCATGGCAGCTCTGTTCTTTGTGTCTGCAGACACTCCTTTGTCTTCGCCTTGTGCCTGGCTGCCACATGGAAGCGCTGTTCCTTTGCCTGTCTGCTCCAGTCTTTCTTCCTCCCAACCAGCAGATCCACTCCAAACTGGTCCTGGATGCTGTGCAGGTCAACAGACCTGTTTGCTGCCCTCTGACATGGCCCTGGCATCCCCGCCTTGCTGGCTGGTGCTGACTGGGTCGCATTCTTGTGACAGCTGTCCGTGCTATCTATGCTGTCCGCATGGCAGCTTGCATGCTGGCCATGTGGAAGCTCGCATACCATCCCAAATATGCAGCTCTCAAACCTAGTTGGTACAGTCTCTGCATGTCTAGTCTGGAGCTGCTGAACTTGAACCAATAGGGCAGCTACACTTTCTTGTAATTGAGAGATTTGCTGCTGTAGGAGTTCAGTTTTTGGTTGTGAATTGTGAGAAGGAAAGTTTGATGCATCCATATGCCCTATATGTGAAGTGGGACGAGCTGCAAGAGGTCATGGCGAAGACATAACGTGAGTCTTACAGCAAGAGCACGAAGTGTTAACCTCTAGGCTATACCATCGTGCTCGGAGGGTTTTGGCTGCTTCTTGGAAATACTCATCTTGGAAAGGGAAAGTGTGGAGCAGGGGATGGCAGAATAGGATGAAACCAACTGTGGAAATTTGGCAAAGAGGGCACTACGTGCGAGTGGAACTGGTGTCGAAGCACGTGAAGGAGTATTTGTGAACCCGACAGTCCGGAAGTTGGATGTTGGGTATGGTGATGATATTTGTAAGGGGATGTATCTTGGAGAGGTAGCATTGTGTTATATGACATGTGCAAGGGTTGTACAACATTGTGGCAATTTGCAAAGATTGGTAGGTTGCTATACGGCAGACAAAGAGAGACTGCTATAGGTCGGAGTGAGCAGAGGTAGAGGTGGTGGTGCTCTATGGTTAGGTAGGTAAGGAGAGGCTGTCGTACGGCGAGGCACAAGGGAGAAGTTGCTATCCTTGTGGCAAATCTTAAATTGAAATTTTTGTAAGATTTCAGGGTTTAGTTGCTTGCAACTGTCCTCCAATGTGGGAGGTAGGCCTGTATGTCCCTCAAAGGGTGCCCTCGTAGACATATATATATTGTTTCACATAGGGTGGGTGCTTGGTGCCCATTTGGTCACGAAGCGGTGTGACCCATCACCAAAGGGGTGTGCATCCTTTTTAAGCACCCATTCGTGCGCATCACGTGAAGTATCCCTTTAAAGGGGTGTGTCCTTTTGTAAGGGTGTGTCTCTTCGTGAAAAAGGTAATGTCTTCGTGAAATTGCATCCTTCCAATGTATGAGCATGTCTTTTTGTGAACGGGTGTGACCCTTAGTATGAAGGGTTGTGCGGCTTAATAAGGTAAATCACAAAGAAGGGGTGTGATCCTTCATGAAAAGGTGTGTATCTTGGATGAAAGGGTGTGACCTTTCATTGTTGCAGGTGTGCCTTGGTTGAAGGGATATGTCTCTTCATGAAGGAATGTGCCTATTCAACAAAAAAAAGCATCTTGAGGCCTAGGACAGCCCAAGCATGTGAAGGGGACAAGTACTGTTGTGTTGATTCACGGATGTTAGGGTAGGGAGAGGCCGCTATGGAATCATGTTGGCTGGTTGTTGAAAATTTTCTCACTCCTTTTCTCCATCTCTTCCATGTGTAAATGTGTGGGGCCCCTTCTAGCATGGGCGGGTATCAGGTGGAGAATAAAAGGTGGGGCATTTCTTTTTAGCAGGATGAGTTTACTCCAAGAACACTATAAAAATCCTAGTAATATAATATCATTGATGGTAGCAGAAAGAAGACTGTAATGATAGCAGAATAAGAAACTATTTTATTGCACAGAATGTCTGAAGTGTATGATCCATACAATGCCTATTGTAATAGAAGTGAAGAGCCACACATGAAAACATGTGTGCTCCACGTGTGTGTGCATGAACAGGTGTGTACCTATCCCTTGATGGGAAGGTACATTACAATGTAATGAATAGAAGTCCTCTTTTTAAGCGTATGCCTTTTGCAGAAGAGTTGTGGCTCTTGTGAAGTGTTGTGCCTCATGGGAAGTAACATGTTGAAAGGGTATACCCTTCCACATAAGTGTAAGGCTAAGGAAAGGAATACGTCATGGATCGTAACTAATAGTATGATTTATCTTCAGTTTGATCATTACATGCATCAGAGATAGCAATGATACCTGCAAGCCATGGTATTTGAAATGTGAATGCGTATAGTGTGTTTGAACCAAGTGTCAATGTATTGACATATTTATGTGATCTTTGTGAATGTGATTTGGATGCCCTGTTATTTTAAATGCTTTCTTATCACCAAATGACTTGCTTACAATAACTTCTCTCGTGAATGAAGGTGTGGAGCATGGAAACTGGAGGATCGCAGGAACAGTTTGTTTCTCCCGCAGTTCCTGTGACAAATCCACAGACGAAACAATTTCTGGGCATGACTGTTGTGACCGCTACATATGGACCTCTACATCAGTACTTGTCTACAATTGATCTGATGGGAGGTTATCTCTACTTTTTCCGGTATGGATGTCTGGTATTGGCCATAAGTAATGTGTATAATATCAATGAGGATATAAAGTGTGAATATTTTTTACTGACCTCAACACACTAATATATCTGTTTAATGTCTAACCACAGGAGGAATGCATCTGGTGCCTCAAATCTTATTGCAACCTCATATGACATTCCAAATGACTTTTCAGTAGAGCCTAAAAAGGCATCAAACCCATTTGTTGCAGAAGCAGCTGGATATCTTGAGTCAACTTATGGTAACTTATTGCTGCTGCAGAATGAGACACATGCAGAAAGTGTGAGCCTGAATGGGAGGCTGTTCTACATTGACACCATGCCACTCACGAATCACTTCCAATTCCTTAATCTAGTATGTTCCTTTGTGCTTCTGTGATTGAATACAACGTGCCATGCTTCATAATTGATATTTTCTTAGGGTGATGTTCAACTTTTTAGCAGTTTCTAGCTGTGCCAATATGAGTTTTGATTGCATTTATCTTGTAAAAGACTGCGGTCATCATAGTTCCCAGAACAAGCGTCATGGGTGAGATGGATGCAAGAAGCAGAACAGTCATCAAAGTGTCAGTGGGTGCAGCCATGGGAATATTCGTGATTGGCTTTGTACTCATATGCTTCCTCACAAGGAGAATGAGCACACAGATGCAGCTAAGGCAAGAACTCATTCGCCAGCTTGTAGCGAAGCACAAGGCAGAACAGTCTAGCAATTACAAAAGTCAGTTCCTGGCCAATATGAGGTCAGTTTCTAACCTTGTTTTGTAGATGGATATGGCTGTGATTGTGGACTTCTTTTACCAGAGCTAATGATAGTACGAATTTCATTAAGCTTGTGGATTGGAAGTTTTGGTTTAGTGGCATATAACTTAGACTGCACCAGTTGTTTGATTGAAGCTAAGTGAGTGCTGTGATGCCACTGCTTACCATCTGCAGCAATGATTGAAGAGGCTGATTTGCATAGCTGTCTTATTTTTGCAGTCATGAAATGAGGACGCCAATGGCAGGCATCATTGGGCTTTTAGATATTCTTGCTTGTGATACTTTAACTCCCGATCAGGAGATATCAGTAGCTCAGATCCGTCGATGTGCAACAGGATTGCTTACTCTCGTTAACAATGTCTTAGATATAAGCAAGGTGAAGTGATAGCATCTTCCTTCACCTTAGCAGATTCTTCTTTTAAAGACAGCCTGATTGCATTGATTGGATGTGAAAATTTAAATGTATTGCTGTGGCAGGTAGAAGCTGGTAAAATGGAGCTGAAAGTGGCACCATTCAATCTATTGGATGAACTGGAGTCTTTGGTGGATATGTTTGCTGCACAGTCATTAGGATCCAAGGTTGATGTTACATTAGATTTGTCAGGTCAGCAAAGCTCTGCTCCTATGCACAGCACATGCAGCCTTTTGCAATTGGCCTGGTAAAAGAGTTTTAAGGTGGTGATTGCAGGAAGCTTTCCAATTGTGAATATTTAATATGAAACGTTTCCATGGACATGACTTTTTTTAATAAAAAATGACTCAAGTTACTGATAAGATTGATATTTGTGATATGAACCTTCATAGATTTTAACAGGCTCTACAGTGGACTTATCTTTTCGTCTGATGTGCAGATGATATCCCTCAAGCTTTAAAAGGCGATGTTACCTGCATCCGGAAAATTTTCAGCAATTTGCTGTCTAATTCTGTCAAGTTCACAGCAAGCGGCCATATCTTGATCCGTGGTTGGACAGACCAGTCTCTTCTGTCTGTCTCAAGAAAAAGTATCGATGTTCCTTTTCAGGATGCTGGAGATGCTTTGAAAGGATTGGGCAACCGCCGTCACAGGTCTGCAAGCTCAGAGTCACACAAAGACGAGGAAAAGATTGTATTAGTATTTGAAGTTGATGATACTGGTATGCTATTTCTGAAGTCCAAGTTGGTGTGTTTGTTGATCTGCTGTGTTCGAAAGGCTTGCTTCTTGCTTATATGTTTAGCTGTTTCTGTGTCGGAGGCATGACTTGATAGAGGGTCCTTAGCATTAAAGCACGAATGGCTAACGTTTTGAGACATTAGGAACCTTGACCAGACCTGATCAGATAAAATTTTGGTGGGATCAGAGGCCGGTATGCAAGCCAAGGTCACCTGTAGTGGTACACAAAGCCCAAACATCGACTGGGTTATAGCCAACTGAGGCTTCCAACTATAGAAGCAAAGGTGCACTAAGATGAACAGGTAAACTAGGCCAAGCCTTTTTAGATGGACATGTTGACTGGCTGATCAGCCTGACAAGAAATCAGCCAAGTCAGGAGCTGAGCTGCAGTATTCATCCTAGGAGTTGGCACATCCATGATTTTCTATCAGGCTTCAGAGCTGCAATACAATGGAATTCATACTTTTGCATGTGACAGAGAGAGCTGAATCTTGATTGCAGCATACAGCTGGGATCTGAGTTGGGGTAGTTTAGTTTAGAGAATATTGGTTTTAGTGTTGCTTATACCACAAACAACCTCAAGAGAGGACCACAGGGAAACCATTTTTGAGAAAGCTCGTTTAATAAGCATGGCTGTTAATGGGAAAAATGAAGCTAGAAGGCTTGGGTCAGGTGGCATGGGTAGGCCAGAAAAAATCCAGACTATTTCGTCAAACTGAATAGGAAGATGTTTATGGTGAACTACTCAGGTATCCTGTTGGGAATTACAATGTAGTACCACCTTGCGCACTGTCAGTCTCCTTCAGGTTGTATTGAAGGCTATGTTTTTTAAGCCTTATATTTGCTTTGTTTCAAAGATTGAGGTATTTTCTCTTTTTAAGAAGTGTTATGCACCTGCTCTCTCTCTGAACAGGATATGTGCATTTATAGGATGTTAATCTGAACCTGTTTAAAATCCAAACATGTTATGGGAAGTCTCTTTACAGATCATTTCTTACGACAGATGACAATGAAAGCAGCAAACAACTAGCTCCACTTTTGTGAGCTTTAGTTTTTGATGAAATACTATTGTTGCTGCAGGGTGTGGTATTCCAACAGCTCTGCAGGAAACAGTGTTTGATCGATTCGTTCAAGCAGATTCTTCTACAACAAGAAGTCATGGAGGCTCAGGTCTGGGCCTCTCCATTGTGAGATCTCTTGTAAACATGATGGGAGGAGATGTGCAAATAACTCCCAAGTCAGGACCGGGTACGAGGATGCGATTTCACTTGGTACTAGACAGAGTCAGTCACCCTGAGGATGCTACACTGGAGTCCTGTGTCGAACGGCCTCGCAGCTCAATCTCTCATGATGGGCTCAGTGCTTTGCTAGGGTCCCCTATGAAAAGGTTGGAAGCAGTCAGGATACCTTCACCGGAATTTCTTCACCGAACACGTGTGCTGGTTGCTTTACCAGAGACTGTTACCAAAACTGTCACCGTGCACTGGCTTGAAGGAAGGGGAGTGAGAGTCACTTCTGTGAACATATGGGAAGATATTATCCCTACACTGTGTAAACTATGTAAGACAGCTTTGACAGATTGCAACTCCTTGGCATCATTAGGGCCACTGGAAAAGAAGGGCGGCTCGTGTATGTATACAGAGTCTCCAGCGTCACCCTTTGCATTACCTAGTGGTGGTTCTAGCAGTTGTGTTTCAGAAATTACCCTTGAGAGTAGCCGATGCCCTGTTCTGGCCTTGATTGATGTGGCACTAATGCCTTGTCATATGCCACAAGCCCAGAAGCCTAGTTGGAATGAAGGGCTTGCTAGCTTCAAGGAGGCTTCTTTGAGGGGGTTAGACCCTGCAAAGATCCCAACTGATTTGCAAATTGTTATGGATGCCCTGCAACAAGTTCAGGTTAAGCATGATGTTCTGGTAGCCTGGGTTGCAGCTCCTGACATTGGACCTTGTCTCAAGCAAGCTTTACTATCTGTGTCTTCTTCTATAGTTTTGAAAAAGCCACTTCATTGCAGTCGGATGAGACGATTACTTGCTCTCTTGGCAGACATAGGAAAGCTAGACCAAACTCATTCTGAATCCTTGAGCTATCAATCTAGCAATCCATCTACTCCTCGACTCACTGGTGCAAGTAGTCCTCTGAAGGAAGCTACCACTACATACAATCCTTTACATTCTACAACAGTAAATGTCTCAGATTATATTAGTCGTGATCAGGATCACATGTATCAAGATGAACATATTGACATGAAGCAAGATTGTAATGTAAATTATGAAGATCAGGGTGCCACATCATTTCAAATGGACGGCATGGGGCATGCACCTGGGCAAGGTTATATATCAAGTATCCTACCGGGCACAGCTACAACCGCTGGTTTTCCTCAATCTTCTTTACAAGAACGGCTCTTTATAAGGCTATCCCCTAACAGTGGCCTTGGTCCTGACGACAGTCCAAGTACCCCAGAGTCTCCAACCAGTGGATTGATCACTCCAGAGGGTGCTAATTCCACTGCTGATGGTGTACAGGAGATCAAAAGGGACATCACATATTCTAGAGAGTTGGAGAACGAGTGGAAAGGTCCTGTTATCGACCTCAGAATCCCACATACTGGAAAGGCAACCTCAAAACCTGTAAAGAGTTGCTACATTCCTGATCAGACAACAAGTGAGAGCCCTTCGACAACTGAGCCTCCTAGTCCTCCAGGCAGCAACATGTTCGCAGGGCCAGGGCCTGGTGCACTTGCCAGCATGCACATCCTATTAGTAGAAGACACCCCTGTCCTTCAGCGTCTGGCAAGCATGATGCTTAGAAAGCTTGGAGCTGAGGTTACTGTTGTTGGTGATGGCCTTCAAGCTGTAGAGGCTGTTGCCCAGGTTGTTAAGTCTAATGAGACCACCGGTGCTACTGATGGAACGATTGTACAGGAACCTTCATACAAGAATTTTGATCTCATTCTTATGGACTGTGCTGTAAGTAGCCTCATCCTATATATATAGCCTATGAGTTTCCTGCATTCAAGGTCCTTGCTTTCAAGTTTTAAAGTTCTGCAGTGCTATTTGAAGCTCTTGGATTTTCCATTTGCTAGTTTCAAGGTCTCAGGCCTAACGATTGAATCTAATACATTGATGCAACAGATGCCAGTCATGGATGGTTATGGTGCAACGAGAACAATCAGAGATGCTGAAATCAATACAGGCAGACATATTCCCATTGTTGCACTCACGGCACATGCTTTGGCTAGCGATGAAGAAAAATGCCTCGCTGTTGGCATGGATGCCTATTTGACCAAACCAATAAATTGTAAACAATTGGTCTCAACAGTGCAAAGGTTGGTGTTCAGGGAAAACCATCAATTGTAATTTATGCATAGGCTATATAACATAGCTCAGATCACCATTTTTTCATGGACCCAACATCCCCAATTCGGTCCAGTTATAACCACAAAAGTGGATGTAACACTACATCAAAAAGGTTGAGCCATTTTTGCTGATCCTATTCCATCCATAATCCTGGGATGTGTGCCATGCTTTTGCATATCTGAATGTGAACTAAGATATTGGGGTGCTTGATACAATCACAGCCTGGGATATGAGTTGAATCTGTGGGCCAGCTGCCATAATTTAGTTATAAATCCTTAGGCTTCCAATAGATAGATAGATAGATAGATAGATAGATAGAGAGAGAGAGAGAGAGAGAGAGAGAGAGAGAGAGAGGTTTATTACTGTTTGCATAAGACCAAAAACGAATTGAAACTAACATAAGAGTACCCTCCACCCTCAGGCGTGATGAAGTCTTGAGTTGGCCCATTGTGGTTCGTATTGCATGGGAAATGTGAATTTGTAGGTATCTTGGTAAAGCTGTCTTCACTAAGATGGAGAAAATGTGTAGAACTCTATTTTGGTTGTATATAGTTATAGAGGGATATCCATGTCCTATGGTCGGATGTAGAGGAATCTTTGTGCTATGTCAAGCGCAAGAAGGGAGTATCTAGTGAATATCGATATGGAGGTAAGAAAGTGGTCAATGGACATTCCCTATGAGTGGAATCATTTGAAGACTAGTGTTTACTAGCATTGCTCATCTCCCTCTACGACAAGTTGCATAGATGATGAGAGAGCTAGTCATGGTGATCTCTATGGCTTTGCATCTATCGATACGAATTGTTTGACGTCTAGATAGATAGTAATATGGAATAGGCAGAAAATTTCATCCACAAAGACTCATGCCATAACCTTACCATGGTTTTTTTCCTTGAGTATAATATGAGATTTACACCATCTATGGAATACAAAGTGGGCTCGTGGTGGGTTGAGGCATGACCCATGCAAACAGCTACCTTCCTTCCAAGAAAAGCCCAAACAACATACCCTTCCAAGGATAAGCTCACACAGTAGGAACTTCTGTCGCTTGCCTGCTCAAAATCCATCAAGGATTATCCAACAACTATTCAAAGAGAATACACAATTTCTCTATTAGGTTGGATACTGTTTGTATGTTGGTTGGAAGGCCTTACAAATTCCACATATCAATTGCTAGAATATTATTGTTACCCTATGACAACAAGGATTAGTACAGCAAAAGGAGATCATTGTGTGTGTGGAAACAAGGGTCAATGCAGCCAATGTGAGATCATTGTGTGTGTGGAGTAGCGACAAAGTTCCAATTGTAATAGCTTGAGCTTGAAAGTAGGTGTGAGGAATCCAATAGGATACAAAACTCTCTAGAAAAGATCTTATCATACTTGCAAATTGGTGATCTAGGGAGAGAAAGACTAAAGTATAGAGATGAAGACTAAAAGCCTACACTTTTTGAGGTCCCCTACAAAAAGTATAGACACCCCAAGAGATCTCCTTGAAAAAGTTAAGAACCCCAAGAGGTCTCCTATAAAAGAGGTCCCACCCTTGAGGTTTCCTACAACATGTGTAGAGATTCCTACCCTTGAGGTCTCCTACAAAAGAGGTCCCAACTAGAGTTCTCCTAGAAAATGTGTAGAGACCATACATAAAAACCTCTCAATGGAAGGAAGCTCCCACTCTTCGAGGTTCAATGTGCATTTCACTTTGGCGTACATGTGCTTCATCTCCTTGGGTTCATGCTCCCTCAACACGATTATGTGATAGCATGCTCTAACGTTGCAATCTTCCATCCTCTCCCCTTCTCGTCCTCCTTTGTACTCCTCCTCAACCCTAAACCCCATGAGTATGTGAATGAGACTAGCTCTTCACTTCTCAACTGTGTGACTCTTTCTCAACCCTGAACTTTTTCTAAACGTTGGAACCCCAGTTAGCTTTCTCAACCCTACTCTCCTTTTTAACCTCGCAACCCTTTCCTAAACCCTTTAACTCCTATGGAGGTGAGAACGTACACCAATCTTTGTGATCAATGCTTCTTTCTCATTTAGGCATGCACAAGAACTACTTTCTATGCTTTATCTTACACACCTCACCAGAATACGACCCAGGACATAGCAATTTTGAAGATTATTGGGAAACTTTGTGAAAGTATTACTCAAAGGGAAATACATCATCAACAAATTGGCATTGTTCAAAAAGGACATCATCAATTGGTGAATTTCAACATCCCACAATGGAACCCATATGGGATCAACTTCCAAAGGACTACCTCGAATACATTAATATGTATTCCAGTAATATAATGGACCAACTGGAGTTAGTCCCAAAGAACTTGGCACACAATAGAATGTAATTTAAAGAGATGTTAGTTGCATGGATATACAATGTGCAGTTGCAACCATTATCTACGCATGGTGGGATTCGACCTCTGAATATTTCCAGCTCTCTCTCTTTCTCTCTCTGTCTCTCTCTCTCTCTTTCCCTCCTATACTAATGAAGAAACAAGTGACTATTTTCTATCTCTCTCCCTCACTCATCCCCTCAAACAAAAAAAAACATAGCAGTTCGAAATATAATCTCTCTCTCTATCTACCTATATATATATATATATATATCTTTCCCTTCCTCTATCTATCCCTCCTATACTAGTGAAGAAAAAAGTGTCGAAAATAGTTTTGTAGTTTTAAGTATCATCTACCTCGAATCTTTGCCTCTTTCGTGCCTTTTGTAACAAACATTAAGTAGATAAATTTGTGTCCTTATGGAATGTCAAGAAGAGCCATTGGATGGAGATTGAGAGGCTTTTACAAGCCTTCTTGTGGGTCAAGGAGGGGAGAAAGTGTTCCCTTGGGAATCCCTCAAGTTACCTAAGTTGAAAGGTGGCCTAGATGTTCTTGATGTAGGGTTGATGAATGTTTGATTGTTGTGTAAGTGGGTTCCAAGTCTCTTTGAATGTATGGCCTCTTGGGTGGCAATCACTAAATGGTCCATGGAGAACGAGAGAGCTAGAGAGGTGGGGACCTCGAGGAGTCTCTTGGTGTGACAAAGTGTGTTTGTGGTTTCCCTTGAAGATTGTGGGATTTGATTTAATCTCTGGCCTCATGGAAAATTGTGGGATTTGATTTAATCTCTTGCCTCATGGAAGCCTAGAATGCTTGCATTCATCTAAGGTCTTGGAGAGGGGGATTAGATGCGAGCCTTTGTAAGAAACAATGGTAGAGTTGGGTAGTTATGGTAGAGAATAGACCCTCCATCTCCCTCATCTCCATCTCCATCTCCATCTCCATCTCTACAAACTCATCCTATCTCTTGACCCGAGTTTGCCACCGTAACCCTCACCCTCGTGACCCTCTACTCCATGTCAATTAGTCCATCTCCCTCACCCTCACAGCCCAATCACTCCACCTCCCTCACCCTCGTGACCCTCCACTCAATCTCTCGTACTCGATCTCCCTCACCCTCGTAGCCCACTCACTCCATCCCTCATCCTTGTAGCCCACTCACTCCATCCCTCACCCTCGCAACCATCTACTCCATCTCCCTCAGCCTCACGACCCTCACCCTCGCAGCCCACTCACTGTCATCTCCCTCGCCCTCATGACCCTCTACTCCCTCCATCTTCCTCACTCTCTCCACTCCCTCCACTCCCTCCATCCTCCTCACCATCTCGTCCCTCTTTTATGGTACCAGACTTATATTTTCCCTTAAGTGTTTTCCTAGCCCCTATGGTCTAGGCACTTGACTTGGATGTTAACGAGCAATTCATGCTAGTCTTCGCTTCACCCATCCCTTCGATTTATCGACTCCTTGTTTCCTTCATTAGGGAGCTCCATTCACCCACTTCACCCTTTGGTCTATGAGCTTCTCCTTGGCTAAAGTCCAATCCCCAAAACACTAGTTCTAGGGGTCAACACAACATTGCCATGGCAAAGTGAACACTAGCTTTATTGTCCACTGAAGCAAAATATAGAGGGCTTACGAATACTATATGTGATGCAATTTGGTCTAAAAGATTACTTTTAGGGCTTGAAACTTTATCTCTTGATCCCATTGTAATTTACACTGATAGTATGAGCAATATTCATCTGGCAAATGCCCAGTCTTTTATGTTAGACCAATGCATATCGAAGTGCACTATCACTTCATCTATGTGAAAGTCTTCAATGGTTTAGATTTATCTTGTTCATGTTCCAACACAAGAACTAGTCACAAATATCTTCATCAAGCCACTCTCCTTTAATAAATTCACATACGTTTGACATCAGCTTGATATTCTCTAGAATTAACTATAACTTAAGAGAGGGAAGTGATGGCTAAGTCATATACTCTGCATCACATATTTTTTCCATTGCACTTGCAATTTGTGCACATTTTTTAACTTTTCTTGTCTATAACCTTTGTCTTTAGCATGCTAATCCAATACTCAAGATCTGATTAGCATGAGATTGCATGCTAATCTGTTCTCGCCTTCTTAGAGTCTATAGCCTGCATGCTAACCTGATCCCTAGCATAAGATTGCATGCTTATCTAACAAAGGAGAAAATATAATCGTTTCTTGAATTCTAGCTGCAACAACTAGTGTGTAGAAGATGTTTAATGTTAAAAGTTATTGTGTGCTTGCTTGTGCAAATTAAACAAGAGAGCATTCACATGAGATGGGAGTTTATGGTGGATGTCAATTCTTGATGAATTCATAACATAGGAATCACATGGAAGACAAGACAAAAATGCTTGTGCAACATTGGCTCAAGTTGGTCACTTCTCATTGCACACTTTGGAATATGATAATGTCAATAGAAATTTAGATAGTGTGGTGATTGAGAATGTGATTTTGTAAATGAGTAACTATTGCAACTAGAAGAAACATTGCCTTGGAACATACGTAAGCTCTATCTCCTCAAAAAACCAAAAAACGTAAGTGAACAAATACTCAATTATTTCCCTTCCTTTTGTCTTTCCTGAACCAAACTAGTGTCTCTCCTACTCCTTCTTCTGTGCTTGGCGCTTCCTCTTCAGCCAACAGCGCTTTCTCTTCAGCCAACGCACTTTGTATCTCTCCAAAATGAGCATCCATCTTCTGGATGCTGTAATCGACATCTGCTAAAATAACCTCTAAGGAAACCTTGGACGCCGCAGAGTCGTTTATTGCAGAAATAAGACGCTGGACCTCGGATGCCATGGGCTTAACGAAGAACTTTTTGTACCTGCAACAAATTGAAGTACTGCCTTAGCAAACAGATGTGATTCAACGATGATGGAAACGTTGACCCTCCATCCCCTCAACGTTGAAGACAAACAACAACAATCGTTTAAGACACGCAATCGTTTAAGACAAACAACAAGACCCATCAACGATTGTCTTCAACGCATACAGACAGGGAAACATGACTTCGCAAATTCATTTGACGGAATTAGTTTTTTGGCTTAGCCATGCAGGCGCTGGACGCAGGAACCAGTACGATATGCATGGGGTAGCTCGAAGGGCAGGCAATGTACGATTTAACGATAAGAAAAGTAAGTATCCACTACTCTGCAGTCTGAGGAGGGTTGCAAGGAGTGGAGTTCAGAGCTGGAGCGCGCAAGAGGAACAGTTGGGCGCTAGTTGTTGGCGCGTTGAGACTCTGAGCTTTGAGGTCTGAATCGTCTGATTTTTGAAATGACTAGCGGCCCATGTATTATGAGGTCCCAATGTGGGAGACTAGAAGAAGAAGAAGAAGAAGAAGAAGAAGAAGATGCAGTGGGTGTTGCATCGTCTCTGGCTCTCCATTCGCCAATCCATCCACACCTCCAACTCCCCTCTCCATTATACATAAAGCCTGTTCCATGCTGTGGGAGATCTCTCAATCCAAGGGAGGAAGCTATGAGGACAATTCTCAGAAAGTTTGGAACGGAAGCCATATCCACAAAACCAGTCCAGATGAGAACAAATGCCCTCGCTCCAGAAAAGAACAAATGCAAACGAATGGTCCAACGATCCAACGATAACACAGGAGAGCGTAGTGAGAACTTACCAATCTTTGGTGGATTCCGGGAGCTCCGAGGACATGCGGATGTCCTTAGCCAACTTGTTGTAGGTGCCCACCTTTTTTCTTAAAGTCGCCATTCTGGTGAGTGCCTCCATCGGGACGTCTCGCTCCTGATCGGCCGGCAAAAAGCAAGCTGCCATACGTTTGAAACCGGGGATCTCCAGTACTAGGTTCACCATGGAGATGATTTGCGTAGCAAAGTCTCTCCCACCAACTAGAGGTGCTGGAGGAGCTGCTGGAGCTGCTGGAGGAGGTGCTGGAGGAGCTGTAGGGTTGATTGAAATATTCAAAGTAGACGGAGACTCAACGACGATCTCGGTCTCGAAGGCCATGGCCGAAAAAACGTAGAAATAGGTAGAAGAGAATCATGACGAAGAAGAAGAAGAGGAGGAGAAACCATACCTGTTTTCATCACAGGAAGTGGAGCTGCTCCAATGATACGACGTACTAGACCTTCAAGGACAAATCGAACGCGAGAGGTGCTTTTAAAGTTGCAAAGTTGCATGTCGACGGAAAAAGCCGCTGACGGCCTTTTTAGCTTTGGAGAATAACGGGGCGACATGTGGCACCCACAAAGCCACGCAAGCATTTTGGGGGCCCCAACTAGCCACATGGCACACGCACAAGCGTGCTTCAAGGTTTCATCTTGCTGATCAGTAGGGTGTTTTCAAGCTGGCAGATATCGAGCACCAGTTGGTAAATTACAAAAGAGCTAATTGACTACAACCTAAACTCAATCCAGTGGCCTTTTTGATTCTGCTTGTACATACACTATGGCACAGAAAAAATGAAAAATTAGGTCTGTATAACGAGTGCTAACATCTTTGATCGGTCGTTTATGTTCTAGAAATTCAAGCTGCGATGTAGGTATGCTGTTAGGCTAAGCAAACGTTTATTCAGAATGCTTCAAAAGGGAGTTACTATCCGTCAGCACCCTGGGTGTTTCCATACCAAGGTAAAGGTATGGATAGCACACGAGCTCAATGCTTGTGGAAGAGCATGATAGCTCCTTCTGCCCTGATGCGATGTAAGCATTATATTTTTCTGTAATGACACACGAACAACTCATCCACGAGCTGACAATCATGTTAAGGGTGTGATTGAGTCCGGGTCAAGGTATTACCAGTATGGTTTGAAAAGCAATGAAAAGGAAGGGGGGGATGATAGTTTTCTGCTATGCAGCAACAGTCCATTGGTTCTTTTCCAGGGTTTGACAGTGCATTCATATCAGTCTTGAGTTCTAAGGGAAGCAAATCTACAAACAGCACAGTTCTGAGAATTCCAGACTTTGTTCCATTTATAAATGCATCCCGTTCCGGAATACATATTGCATGAAAAGTTTGTGAGCTGCTCAGCAGTTTTTGTAAAAGTCTTGTTTTTGTAAGGCCTCTCGGCAATATATAGTTTATGGAATATATATGAAGTTGCGACTTTAGTAATCTTGCATTTTTTTGATTTTTTTTCCGAATTGTTTAATCGTTTTGGGTTAAATGTTCTTGCTTGATTGCTTATGAATAAATGCACAGACCTGCCAGAACAAACGGCATGCAAATCAGAATCTGAAATTAGGAGATACGAATTTTTTTAATTAACGACACTCATTAAGCTTGAGTACAATAGAAATATGTACAGATTAAGATTCTAAACTCATTTTACAAGGAACAAGGCAATGGAAGAGAAATTTCTAGAACACATACGCCAAGATCTATCAGAAATAAAATTTACGAGGTTGGTGCAATTGCTCGCCAAAAATGAATACAATAGATATATGTACAAATTAAGATCCTAAACTCATTTTAAGATTCTAAACTCATTTTACAAGGAACAAGGCAATGGAAGAGAAATTTTTAGAACACAAGAACACATACCCCAAGATCTATCTATGTACAAATTAAGATCCTAATTTCCAGTTATGAACAGGGAACAAGGCAATGCAAGAGAATTTCTAGAACGCATATATCAAGATCTATCAAAAAAATTTGAAGGGATTGGGGCAATTTCTTGCCAAAATCTAGCTCAACCTGCTCACATCGTCATGTTCAAGCTCCTTTTGCTTCTAGCTCTCTTTCGTGACTCCTTTGCTTGCCTGAGGGTCTTAGTTATCTTGGGTCTCCTATGTCTTTCATAGCGCCATTAGAGCACCGTTCCAAAGCATGGAATCTACTTGAGCAACAGATTAACGGAGAGAGCAATATTCCTTTGGCATGGTCTCTCTCTCTCTCTCTCTCTCTCACACACACACACACACACATACCCCACTAACCTTTAGGATGCCATTAAATCATACACGACACAAAAGAGTAAAAGAGATAGGTAAGCAAATCGTTAAAATAAGTGAAATTTCAATCCCATAAATTGGTTTTGATGAGCCTTCTAGCAAGCTCTCATGAGCATTTTGATAAGGAAATTAAAAACCATGTCAAAAGACTAGAGTGATCTTGAGATAGAATGACTTAAAGGGAGCGATTAGATTATACAGATTCTATTAGAAAAATTGTAGATATGTCAAAAGAATAGAGTACTCTTGAGACTATAATGAATGAAGAAAGTACAATTGTACATATTCCACCATAGAAGTTGCAAACCATGTTAAAGACTAGAGTGATCTTAGGACTAAAGAGACCTAAGAGAATATGATTAGACTATTTGGTTTCGATGTATGTTCTACCAAGGGAATTGCAAACCATGTTAGAAGACTGGAGTGCTCCTTAGGCTAGAAAGAGTCTATGATCAGACAATTTGGTTCTCATGCACATCTTGCCAAAGGAATAGTGGATCAAGTCAAGAAGCTAGAGTGCTCATGAGGCTAGAATGAGTGAAGAGAATACAATTCGATGATTTTCTTCTCATGACAATTCTACCAAGGAAACTGCAGACTAGACTAAAGGGGTTCTAAGGCTAGAACTACTGAGAGTATAACTAGATGATTTTCTTCTCATTAGCATTCTACCATGGGGAATTATAGACCATGTCAAAGTACAGGAGTTCCATTGAGGCTCAAACAATTAAGAGTACAATTAGATAGTTTGGTTCTCATACACATTCTACCAGAGGAACACATAGCTCATATTGAGAGAGATTTGAGATACTTGGGTCCTAAGTTGTGGAGCTCCTTATCCCCCTACTTTGCAGTGACCAAGCAACACTTCCTAAACTAGGCCCTTAACCCTTGTGTAACAAATTCCAATAGAATCAGGATGCACAAGAGTAATATAATAATAAAACACAATCATATCTGTGTGGAAGACTTTGCAAAACCACTTTTCATATGAAATGAGAACAATTTTGACAATGGATTCAAAAAGACAAAACTACTAAATTTGATGAAAAAGTTTCAAAATGTAAAGTGAAACCCTAAAAATTTATCAAGAGGTAGGCATATTGGAAAAGTTTTTAGAGTGCATAAAATTTTCACAAAGGGTTTAGCTTTGATAAGTCATAGCAAGCATCATTTTTATTGAAGAGGGGAGTCTACATAGCCACCATGCAGTAAGAAAGATGTGGTGAGAACCAGTTTAAACCTTAGTTGGAAAGATAGGTGTCATAAACACACCTCCCTTGTTATCGGGGTCACAATAAAAATAATCATTAACTACAAACTTATAAAGCTTTAATGTAAAAAAAGTGAAGCAAGGCGGAGTGTGCATAAGAAAAGAGTGTTTTATAAAAGCAATGAATTTGGAACATTTATTAGAGGGAGATAATAATTTTAAAAAAATTACAGAGAATTAAACAAAGAAAAGATGGGGAGATTTGTAGCTAAAATTGAGCATGGTGAGGGATCTCCATTTCTTTAAGATACCTTTGTCACCTTCTTTTGAAATGAGCTTGATGATTCCCCCATTGATGTGGTCTGGTAGTTGCTGATTTTTCCTGCCAGGAGAAGCAATACAGTCCAATATCCTCCCATAAGGTTTTGTAGAATTCAATGGGGAGTCCATCCGCTCCAGGAGTCTTTCCTCAGCCATACAATTCCCAGCCTCCTTTAATTCTTTGAGGGAAATATGAGCTTCAAGATAAAGCTTTTTAAAATTTTGTACTAATCTTGATCTGACCTGTTGACAAATAGCCCTAGCATTCGTAAGCTCATCTGAATTTTCCATAGAAGTGGAAAGTAGACCCTAGTAATGCTGGAAAATTATAATAAGGTTTTCTTCTATAGAAGTAGCCTTAGTAAGATCTCCTTTGGTTAAGAAAGGAGTCTCCTCATTTGCCTTTGACATACATATTAATTTTGAAGGTCTCTTTTGTTGGCCTATCAATTTTTCAAACCCACCACTCTCTGAAGTAGATTCTGGTGTCATTAATTCTAATCTATTCCTACACCCTAAGTTTCCTTTTGGCCCTTCTAATCTCTAGTTAAGCTCTCAAGCCACTTTGTCTAGCCTGGCATTGCAAATCTTCCAGCTCTTTTTTATCTTATCCAGTCTTCTAGCTTTGATAATGGCTCTATTTTTCCTGGCTGCTTTTAGAATTCTCTGAGTATTCCCTATTGCTTCAGCCGAAGACACCAGTCCAAGACACTAAAGCTAAGATGTGACTAGCAAAGGAAAGTTTCTAGACACTCTTAACCTGCTCTTGGACTGATTTGAGCTGGAAGAGCTTAGGATCATCTTTAAACCAAGAGGTGTCTTTTAACCATTACCAAAGTTAGTTGTGGTTAACATAGGTTTATGGTCTGATTGCTGTCATCTTTGCTTTCTACCATGTTGAAATCCCCCATAATAATAGAGTTGTTTCCAAATGTGTTTAAGGAGTCCCAAGTGTACTTTTTGGATTGAGAACTAGTAGGAGCATAAACAAAAGTAACAGAGCATTGAATTCCCTTAATTTTGCAATACACATCAACATATCTCCCTATAGGATCACAATAATGACTAATAACACTTTCTTTGAAAAAGGAGAGGATACCTAAAGCTGTACCTCCTCTGTCATCTTCATGTTGTGTGACATGTGTAGAACCGAATTCTTCTTTCATCCATTGCCTTCAATCTATCTTACAAAGTTTGTTTGTAGCTTTCACTGCTCGAAGGGCTAAAAAAGTGGGTGAAAGGGCATTTGACCTCAACCAATGGGCCACTTCCCACCCTCACGTAGGGTCTGTCAAACCATAAACATTAAGGGTGAGGAAAGATACTAGTCTACTTACCATTCTTGCTTCCCCTTGTTAGCCCTGAGGGATGGGCTTTTAGCTATCATATCAGCCTCCTTTATCTGAGATAGTCTTCTCTTGCTCTAGATGGTGAGTGACAATGGCTTTCTTTTGCATAGTGAAATCCTCCCCTCCTATCTCAGGAGGGGGGAGTTCTTCCTCTGAGTTTGGACATCCTCATTCCAGTCTATGACCATAGCATCTAACTGATCGACCTCTTTCTCAAAGTCATGGGACCAATCCACCCTAGTCAAGTTGTCTGTCATGTCAACATTGTTTTCCTGCAGCCTTGTCCTCATCCACTAAAGCATCAAAAGCATTATTAGATAAGGAGGGTTGAGAAACAACCTCTTCAAGAAGGGGCTGACTTGGGCCTTCTTTTTCAACAGTCTTTGGTTCTTGCCTCTCAGCCTCTCAAGGTTGTTTCCCCTTTATAATCCACTTACCTTTTGGAGCTTGAGGAATAGGATGAAGAGGGGCATCTTTGGAAACTTTTGACTTTGATTTTCCTTTGAGGATAGTTCTTAACAAAATGGTCAGCCAAACTACAAAGGAAGCATGAGTGAGGAAGGTTTTTGTACACAAGTGGCACTATTCTCAAAGTGTGTAGTGCCTCAAACTAAGTTGTTAGAGTGAGGGAGTGTCTAAGATTAGCTTGACAGCTATAGCTATTTGTACTCATTTTGGTTCTATTTGCAATACAAGTGTTGTTTGCATCTCTGATTACTATTCCATTTCCTGCAATGCTTCTACCTTACTACACATGCTTTTTTACTCATTTTCAGATGGTTTTATCCACACAACATAGAAAGAACTCTTGATGTATAACTCTGCATCCCAAGCACTGAGTAGGTTTTGCATACCAAGAAACCATCAGAGTGCACTCACTTTGAGCAACATGTCAGTAGTCAACCAAAGGGTGAGAAAAAAAGACCATCAATACCAACCCATACTTGAATTAATAAAAAGGCCTCAATTAAATACAAATAGCCCTACACAGACATGCCTCAGCTTGAGACAACACCTCACTTGAAAGCAACATGACTCAGACTCAAAAATCACATATAAAGAGTAAAGAGTGAGGGACTCGTGACTTAAATAGGTCCTAGGACTCTAGTTGATTCTGGTGAAGTGCCTTGTAAACCCGGATCTAGAAACCCGCAACATTGCTTTTTGTGATTGGACCCTTGGTATGGCCTTTGCTTGATTTTTTCTTCGATTCGAGATTGTGCCATTGTGTGCATCAATGGTAGCTTCTTGGGTTACCAATCTTGATTGCCTAGAACTTGCGCTGGTTGGGTGACTTGGGGCTGACAAATGGAAGCATATCCTCAAGGTTCCAACCCTACATGGACTAATCTTTTCTCAAAACTTGGAGCTAGTTGGCTTCTGACAGCGAGGCTAGAGAGCCTTCAAATTAGTTCGGCGCCTCTTTGGAGCTAGACGTTGGCACTACAAGGACAAGGGAAGGCTGATGAAGAGTGGGAGTTGTGGAGGAATGAGGAACCTCCAACGATTCAATCATCATTTGGAATAAGAGGTTTGGACACCTAGGACTTGGTGGTGGCCAAGGATACATCCCACTAATGTCCACTGGGTGTTGCAACTGGTCTTCTTACCACTATTTCACCACAAGGTCCACTTTTGGATCTACCAATCCTAACTCTTCGAACTTGAACATGTACCTCTGGAACTTGAAGGGAGGCTCTTGCCATTTGGTAGTAGGGCTCTTGTAGACATCCAATAAGTGATGCCACATACTCTACCCAGCACAATGCAGATGGTTTTGTGAACAGATACAAGGCAAGATTAGTTGTCAAGGGGTATGCACAGACATATGGCATTGATTATGAAGAAACATTTAGTCCGGTTGCAAGGATGGCAACTGTAAGAGTAGTCATTGCTATGGCTGCATCAAAGGGATGGTCTTTACATCAGATGGATGTAAAGAATGCCTTCTTGTAGACATCCAATAAGTGATGCCACATACTCTACCCAGCATCTACTCGATCAAGCACAGGAGCTCAACA